>NW_025408862.1:0-37991 GCF_002201575.2 Neomonachus schauinslandi | reverse complement strand
ATCTATGATTCTAGAACACACACACACACACACACACACACACACACACACACACACACCCGGGTCGGGCCGGACGGCCCTGGAAGGGACGTATCCAGGAGGTGCTCTGGACCAGCAGTTTGGGGGAGGTGATTATGAAGAGAAAGGCCTGTGGAGCCCACTGCCCCCGCTGGTTATGCAGGGAAAGCAGAAGGGGAGGTCAACCCAAACAGAGAATACAGGAGGGGCCTGCCCTGCTGCCAAATATTAACCCGAGCCACTCAGAAACACAGAGAGCAGGGAGGGCAGGGCGGCAGGCTCTCTGGATGGAAATCCTGGTCCTGCCATGGCAGCCGTGTGACGTGGGGCAAGTGACTTCAAGGCACTGCGCTTTGGTTCCCTGGATAAAAGGGAGGCAACAGGAGCTATTTGGATGCTAAATGATATGACTTAATACGTGTAAAACACTTAGAATGGTGTCTGGCCAATAAGAAGTGCTCATTAACGTTTATCTGTCATCAACCCCCACCTTTTAACTGATGGGCCAAGGAGATTTGCCCCCGGCACAAAGCCACCCAGGGGTAGGGCAGGACATTCCTGAGGCTCTCTGGGTGGCTCTCGAAGGGAGGGGTTGGGGGGAGGAGAGGGAGCAAAATAGAGTCTGAGTCCGAGTCTTGTTGGGGGAGAGAGGATAAAGAAACAGCCCGACCTCAAAACCCTGACCACCTGTCCGTTCCGACATCCGACCACAAATGCAAGCGCCGTTCTGGCCCTTGGGGACACTGTAGTGAGAGGGACAATGCAGCCCCTGCCCCAGCAGACGTCCAGGCTCAGGAGGGAGAAAGAGGCCGCACAAATAAACATATAACCTGACGGAGACTACTTTTAGGGACATGACGGGCAAGCTACACAGATATCTGGGGATGAGCCTTCCAGACAGGGGAATGCAAGCCAGAGACTCTGTGGTAGGACCAGGCTAGGCAGGCTCAAGGACATCAGGAGATAGTGTGGCAGGTAAGCAGGGAGGCCAAAAGACGGTGAGGTAAGAGAGGGAAGGAGGGCCAGATTGTGGGGGCCTTCAGGCCACTGAAAGGACCTTGATATTCACTCAACAGTAACATAGGGAACCTCGAAGGGTTGTCAGCTGAGGGGGCACATGATCTGATGAGTGTTTTATCAGGATCCCTCTGGCTGTCTATGGAGACCAGAGTGAGACTACTGCACAAGTCCAAGCAGTAGATGGAGAAGGCTGTCATGATGTTGAGAAGGGGTTGAAATCCGGATATGCTTTGAAGATAAAGCCGATAGAATTTGCTGATAGACCATATCAAGGATGACCCCAGATCTTCACCTCTATACTTGGGGGAGCAAATCGAGGTGTCATTTATTGAGATGGAAACACAAGTTAGGGAAGACTTCAGCAGCTGAAAAAATTAGTGGATAAAGCAACTGAGGCTGGGGCACCTAGGTGGCTCAGTTGGTTGGGCGTCTGCCTTCGGCTCGGGTCATGATCTCGGGGTCCTGGCATCGAGCCCCGCGTCGGGCTCCCTGCTCAGTGGGAAGCCTGCTTCTCCCTCTCCCACTCCCCCCGCTTGTGTTCCCTCTCTCACTGTCTCTCTCTCTGTGTCAAATAAATTAAAGAAAGAAAAAAAAAAAGCAACTGAGGCTGATTCCAACCAGAAAACCAACTTAGAGACAGCAGAAGGGACTCAGCTCCCCTCCTGGATGTGGAGGAGGCTTAGAGGCCCATCAACCTATGGTGGCCCAGCAGACGAGCCCCTTCCCTGTGGCCCAGCTGCAGCAAGGGGCCCCTCCTACCGCTGGACCTTCCCTGTTGGACCAGAGACACCTGGTAACTTGGAAATGTACCACCAGGGACCTGGACCGAGCATTCCTTATCCATTCAAACATAGAGGGCCATGCATGCCAGGCTCGGTTCTAGACAGTAGATAGGGATAGGGATACTGTATCTAGATAGGGATACTGTATCTAGATCTAGATCTAGACAGTAGATACAAGAGTCCCCATTCTCCTGGCGTTCTCTTCCAGGATATTTTCTCACACACACATACACACACACACACACACACACACACACCAGGAAGGTTACCTGGGGCAAATTACTCTCCAAAGCCTCTGTCTCCCTAACAGTTGATGACGGTAATGAGAAGTGTCACAGAATTCTCCCAGGACTAAACAAGATGGCATTCACAAAGATGCTCTGACACTGCCTGGCCCATGGTAATTCACGATTGCACTCCTTAGCGCATCCCGGCTGCGGCCTCTTGTCCACTCCTTCCTACTGAGGGAAAGTAGAGGGAATGAGTCTCACTTCTTTCCCTGGGCCTCTCCCAGCAACCTCAGTCCAGGGTTCCTCCACTGCGCACCTCCCACGGCTGGTGCGTCTAATGCAACTGGCCATTCTCTGGGGAGAGCTATGGATTCGTTACTAATTTTTAATTAAACACCTAACACATGAATATTCTCTTTGCTTAAAAAAAAAAGTAGGGGCGCCTGGGTGGCTCAGTCGGTGAAGCGTCTGCCTTCGGCTCAGGTCATGATCCCCGGGCCCTGGGGTCCTGGGATGGAATGATCGAGTCCTGCGCCGCTCCCTGCTCAGCGGGGAGCCTGCTTCTCCCTCTCCCTCAGCTGCTCCCCCTGCTTGTGCTCTGTCTCTCTCGCAAATAAATAAATAAATACCAAAAAAAGAAGCAGCATTACAGATAAAGTATGTTTCCCTCGGCCACAGCCCGATCCTCGCCCTTTCCCTGAGAGTGAGCACTCTGTCAGTCCAACATGTAGCCTCCCCCCCCCCACTTTTCTGATTTTATGTGCACTAATAGTCGCCCATTGAAAATACAGGTTATTGTTTTGTGACCTGAGCTTTTTTCCAATGACTTCTATATTTTGCCAACTATCTGTGCTAAAACATACACATTGAGTCCCTTCTTTCTAACTTTTGCCTAGAAATCCATTGGATGAAGGGCTCCCACTTTATTTTCCTATGCCCCTACTGCCGCGTAGACCCCGACTCAGGATTGTGGCTTGACCCACCACTGCCTCAAGCTGTGTAAAACCCCCAGCAAGGGGCGCCTGGGTGGCTCAGTCGTTGGGCGTCTGCCTTAGGCTCAGGTCATGATCCCGGGGTTCTGGGATCGGGCCCCGCATTGGGCTCCCTGCTCGGCAGGAAGCCTGCTTCTCCCTCTCCCACTCCCCCTGCTTGTGTTCCTTCTTTCGCTGTGTCTCTCTCTGTCAAATAAATAAATAAAATCTTTAAAAAAAAAAAAACCAGCAAGCTGCGGACCTTTGCTATGCCTCAGTTTCCTTACTTGTAAGAGGGAACAAAAGCACCACCTCAACCTATTTTTCAAGGCTGTGGTCCGAGTCACACAAGAAACGAGGCATGTCCAAAGTATTTGCACACACATGTAATCAATCGCCTTTGTACTTTATAATCTTGCTGGTAGGCAAACTACATCTGACCCGTCTCAGGGCTGAAGAAACCCTGCCTCAGAGGTGAAGTGAGTGGCGTGAGGTCCCCACCTAGCAAAGGGCAGAGCCAGCTCTGCAGCCCTGGGCTCCGGAAGCTGACATGGGTTTCAAAATGCATCACATCCCTACTGAACCCCCTCAGCAGCCTGAGAAATGTAAATCAAACCCATCAGATTAACAACAACAACAACAAAATGCTCATAATAAAGCATAATCTCCAACGATGGCAGACAAGTGGGGGAAGTGGGACTTTCATACTCTTGGCAGAGGTATAAATGCCAGAGCTTTTCAGAAAGGCAATTTGGCGGTAACTGTCAAAATTCAAACTAAACATGCTTTGTGGTCTAGAGATTTCTGTTCTGGAAATCTACCCTGCGCGAGTATTCATAACATGTACGCAGAGAGGTATGTATGTACCAGGACACTCACAGTTCGCTTGCTTGAGACAGAGAAAATTACCAGTCAGTAGAGAAACCGGGAAATAATTAAGGGGATAGCCATTTAAAGGAATACCAGGCAGCAGTGGGGAAAAAAAAATCTATTTATTTGTTGTGACATGGAAACATTTTCAAGAGCTATCTGTGAATTGAAAAGCAAACTGCAGAATATTTATACACAGTATAGTTCAGTATATGCAAAAAATATGCAGTAATGTGTATAAATACGTGCTCATGATGTATGCACCGATAAAGGTCTAGAAAGATAAATACATGCCAACAATGGTGGTATTATCTGAGGAAGGGAATAAAATGGAGGGAAATTTTTTCCCTCCGTTTGAATTTTTTTTTTTTTTGCAAGCAAGAATTCATGTCTTTTATAGGCAGACTCTTTAGTTAACCAAAAATCATAAAAAAATAGAAAGCAAAGCACAAGGCTTCCCATTCAAGTTGCACATGGACACGTGCCACCAAAGAAAACACCGGCAGGCAGTCCCTCCCTCTCTTTGCATCCCACCCACTTGGTCCCCTGAACACAGGCATTCTTCTTCCACGGGAAGGGACTTGGCCAGGGCTCAGCCTGGGCTGCACAAGAAGTGGCTGTCGTGGGCTGGCCTTGCCTTCCTGCCTTCACGCCACTAGGACCCAAACCAATCATAGAGATTCATAGAGGATGCTGGGTGGCTCTTGCTCAACTTTAAGCCTGAAAATTCTAGCTCCAGGACAACTGAGGATGACGGCACTCTCCGCTCTGGAAGCCCAGAGTTAAAATGGGGAATTAGGAGGTGCCCACGCATGAACCGATATGCACGGAACTGACCAACATCCCCAGAAAGAAATCACCCTGGGGGCACCTGGGTGGCTCAGCCAGTTAAGCGTCTGCCTTTGGCTCAGGTCATGATCCGTAGGTCCTGGGATCAAGCCCTGCATCGGGCTCCCTGCTCAGCGAGAGAGTCTGCTTCTCCTCCTTCCTTAGCCCCGCTCGTGCTCTCTCTCTCGCTCTCGCTCTCTCTCTCAAATAAAAAAATAAAATCTTAAAAAAAAAAAAAAGAAACCACCCTGAAATTGGTCCAAGAATGATGGGGCTGAGATTCTTCAACTACAAACCCCACCCACCCTCACACCTCCAAAGCAAGAGGCTCTTTGCACAGGGTCATGACGGCTCCCCATGTTTATACCACCTGGATGACAGTGTCTGCAGGAGATACACCTCACAGAAACCACAACATCGTAGGCTCTCACTGAGATAGAGCTCTCACAGCTCTTCTGAAAAGTGTAACCCCTTGGCCACCGTGGGAGAGAAGAAAGCAGTTCGAAGGCTCTGAGTTGACCCCACACAAGTTTTTCCTGCCATCCCCAGAGGCCAAAAAAAAACCACCAAGGGGAACTCAGGGCTCAGGGTCACCATCAGCCAGAACCTCCTTGGAATCAGACTACAGGACTTAATGGGACAAGATTTGAAAACAAACAAAAAGACACAGTGTGGCCAATATAACTCCCAGAGACCTTGAGAAAAGCCAGCCGTTGCACCATGTTTAAAGACAGCCAGGTCCCAAGAAGGGGCAGCGAGAGGTGTAAGCAGATTGTAGCCTTCATTCCTCCAGTGATTCATTCATTCCCAGGCATCCTGTACCGGGCCGGGGGCACAGACATGAAACGTGGACAAGTCCCATTCTTAAGAAACCCACCTAAAGAAGCAGGCTAAGGGGAAAAGAGAAGTCAACGGGCAAGTGACATTATCCCCATCTTTATCAGTGCTTGCTTAGTGTCTGGGCAAGGCAAGCCTCAGTTTCCCCTCCCCACACTGCTGGTGCCGTCTCTGGCTTCGAAGCTCTGAAAGGGTGTGACCCTCTGCGGTGTCCCCAACCTTCCTTAACTCCAGCTCATTTAAGCAGGCTGTCCAGACACCCAGGGCAGAGTCTGATGGTCTGAGGCCAGCTAATTTGTCTCCACGGTTGAAAGGGCAACCATGCGTAAGGTTACGATCAGAGGAAAGCCCTCTGCTTGAGCAGCCTTGGGCTCGTGCCTGCCTCTGTGTGAATCTAAGGAGAAAGCGGCTTATCATTTCCAATCTGCATCAGGAAGGCAGTGTTGCGGGGAGGACGGAGCCCTGGGCCTCGGAGAAGGGCCTTCTACGGGGAGATTCTCGACAGCAGAGTGCTCTGCTGAGCACCCTCCTACGGAGGCCCGGGCACCCATGTGAGTCTCACAGAAGCACATGAATGGAAGGTTCCTGTCGTCCTGGGCTCACAGGAAACAGGCAAAGTGCAGCCCTAATTTTAGTAGATACGGCCGCAGGCGGCTGTAGTCAAGAGGCGCGAGAGTAGCACCATAACGTGCTCATCCTCGGCGCCACACTCCTGACGGTGAGGTCTCTCGTTCAGGCCTCCCCAACCCGGGGCCTGCCCCTCCAGGACAGCCCTTAGATGCCCCCTTCGCCCCCAACCTCGGCCTGCGTCGGGGAGGGTACTGAGGCGGCGGCCAGCTGCCCCTCGCGATGCGCTCTGGACGCCCGGTGCTCCGGGGCCCGGACCCAGGGCGCGGATCCCGGCTCCGGCTGGCCCGCCCGCCGGCTGCGCGCCCTCCTCGGCGCCCTGCGCCCTCCAGCCGCGACCGCGCGCGGGCCCCGGCCGGCGCCCCTCACCCACCTTGAGGACCTGCTGCTTGATGAGCGTGGGCACCACCACGATCATGACGGCTCCCAGCACGGCGCACAGCAGCCCAGTGAAGCCCAGCACGGCGGCCGCCCGGCGCGCTCTGGAGCGGCTGCCCATGTCTGCGCGCCCTGGCTCCCGCCCGGCGCTCCCGCGGCTCCGCGCCTGGGGGGGACGGGGACCGGGACACAGGCGACACAGGCGGCGACTCTGGGGACGCGGGCCGCAGCGGCACGGCGGGGCCCGGACCGCGGTGCACGGAGGAGCGGCCGGGCAGGTGGCCGGCGGTTATATGCGCCATCGCCGGCGCGGCCGGACCGCCCCCGGGACGCCCTGGGCACCAGGATTCGGGCGGGAGCCTACGGGCGGGGGTGGGGGGCGGGGCTGCCCCGGCCGGGGGCGGGGTTGGGGGCGGGCCCGGGGCGGGGCGCGGATCGGACGGTCCGGAGGACACGCCCCGCGGGGGTAGTCTCGGGCCCCACGCCCTCGCTTCCGTTTCCGCGGGAGGCAGCGCGGGGATCTTCGCGTACCGAGTGCAGTGGGGTCGGTGGGGCTCCCCCTCTGCCTCCTCTTCCCCCCCTCCCCGCTTCTCCCTTTCCCTGCTCCTCCTCCCATCACCTGCTCCCTCTCCTCTTCCGTCTCCCCCTCCTCCCGCAGCCCCCCTGACCCTCCTGCTCCCCCTCCTTCTCTCCGCCCCTCCTCCTCTCCCACTTCCTGTGTCATGACCAGCGTCATGGTCACGCTTAGTAGGAGTTTCCCAACTCGTCAGAAACACCAGAGCCTCCATCCCCACCTCGGGGACCTCATTGCCATCCCGCAAGACCCCAACCACACACACATTCTATTCTAGCCTGGCTCTCCCTGGAACCGGCCTTGCAGACTCCCCGCTCAGTGCCTGATACACCCCACCTCTTGGCATTCTGTTCCCCCAGATATCTTCCTGGCTCCTTCCTTCATGACTGCTCTGCCGCCTTATCAGAAAGGCCTTCCCCCGCCACCTTGTGTAAAACAAAATAGGGCCAGCTCTCCCCGTCCACCCCTCACCCTTATCGCTGAGCACCACTGGTAGGTTACATAGTCATTTGTCCTTTGCATTCTGACCACCACCCCCCCCCCCAACTAGAATGCTGCGGGCAGACGCTTCGTCTCTCTGGGCGCCTGCCCTGTCCCCAGGCAGCTAGAACACTGCCTGGCAGGTAATGCTTGCTCACAATAAGCACTTTAGAATGAACAGATGCAGAGCCTTTTAGTTGCTGGGCCCTTGCGCAGAATGGCTCCATTTTACGGGTAAGGAAGCAGGCACAGGAAGGTGAAGTGAACAGACCTCAGTGTCTGCTTTCTAATGACGAGCGAGACAGATGATGAGCAAGTGAGCAAATGAGCGATGGATAATTGCAGGTAACAAGTGCTCCGAGAAGATACAACACGTGGGCATGTGTTCCCCTGTAGCCCCCCCCACCCCACACCTGACATTGAGTTCTGCAGCCCTGATGTAGGCCGAGCTCCTCATTCTCTAGACCAGACTACTGAGAGGACAAGGGACTGGTAGGGGTTTACATGGGGTGGGACGCAATGTTCTCAACACCTGGCTAAGGCAGGCCAGTCCCTGATGGCTCAGAAAGAGGCCTTCGGAAACTCATTCAACCCTGGAAGAAAGCAGCAGGGCCTGCCCTGAATCCGCATTTATTGATCACCCACTACATACTGGTGAGAGAGCTTTGCCTGGCACTATTCTGCTCAGGAGACCTGACCTTGCCAGGGGTGCATGCAGGAGAGGCCCAACCCCTGACCTAGACTGGGGTGCCAGGGCAGGGCTGTAGCATCAGAGGGGAAAAAGTCCGGGGAAACTGTGCTCCGGGTTTCCCGTGGCAGAGTCCCAGGACAAGCCACTTGGCCGCTCTTGGCCTCGGTTTTCTCACTTGTCAGGTGGGGACAGTAAGAGCCTCTCTCCAAGAGCTGTCATGAGGATTAACTGCATTGGAAAACTGTGGTAGGGCTTACTCAGATCGGTTCCCACAACGTGGGAGCACAGCTGAGTCCTGCGTTGTCCCAAGGCCTGCTCGACCTGGCTCTTACCCACCTTTCTGCCCCATCTCCCAGCCTCTCCCCTTGCTCACTATACTCCCAGCCTCCTGGGCTTTCTTTCTGTTCCTTGAACAGCCCCAGCTTTCTCCTGTCACAGGGCCTTTGGATTTGCTGTACCTTGTGCTTAGAACACTCTTCCCCCAGATCCTTCCAGGACTCACTTCTGCTCCAGACTCCAGCTCTAAGTCCACTCCTCGGAGAGGCCTTCACTGTTCAGTATCCAAAATGGGAACACCAACCCACCAGTCACTGTACTGAATCACCCCATCTTATCTGAAATTGTCTTATTGGTTTCTTTACTTTTGTCCCCCCCAGCTCCCGAGCAAGAAGCGGGTCTGGTTTTGCTAACGGATGTATCCCCGACACCTGGGACAATGCCTCACACCTGTTCCATATGCACTAAAGACTTGAAGTGATCAATTAGCTCACTGAGGGCGCCTGGCTGGCTCAGTCGGTTAAGCGACTGCCTTCGGCTCAGGTCATGATCCTGGAGTCCCGGGATTGAGTCCCACATCGGGCTCCCTGCTCGGCGGGGGGTCTGCTTCTCCCTCTGCCCTCTTCCCTCTCATGCTCTCTGTCTCTCATTCTCTCTCTCTCTCTCTCAAATAAATAAATAAAATCTTTAAAAAAAAAAAAGCAACCAAAAAAATAAATAAATAAATTAGCTCACTGAGGCATTAATCAATCAAGTCACTCATGGAGGAATTAACATAGTTCATTGAATTCCTCAAGGTCTTCAACAGCCATCAGCTATGGGATTGTCTTATTCCCATTGACTTTGCAGTTCTTGGGCACTAACCAATGAACTAAAACCTGGGGTCTGCCCTGGCCCGATGCCCGCCCCCCCTTCCTTGACACCCATCCTCCCTCAAAGAGGCTCATTTGCCTTGACCCTCTCACCCAATGTAACTTTTATTTATTACGAACTCTTCAAGGTCCAAATGTGCGTGGTGCTTACCCAAGAGAACCTCAAGGACATGGCAAGAGGGCCCTCGCATCAGGCTGGGGCTGTCATCTGACAAGAGACATAGGCAGAGATGAAAGGCTGTCTGAGACACGTGACCAGCTCTGATCTCACTGAGGGGAGTCACTTCCGATGGGGGGGAGGGGGGCAAGGATGTGGGGGGGCGGCCTAAGAAGCAGGAGAAAAGGCTTCGTCATGCTTTAGAGAGAGGCCTTGCCGGGATAGGGAGAGCCGACAAAAATGCAGAAGGAAAAGAAAGATGAGTCAGAGTAAGATATTTTCAACGTGGGTACCGGAGGGATCCTGTGCGAACCAAGTCAGATGACGTTCCTTCTCAGCTCAGACGTCTCCCCTGATCAAAAGACAGATGGTGAGTGTGGACAAAGACATGGGGACACCGGAACCTTCAGACACTGCCGGTGGGGTTGTAAAATGGGGCGGCCGCTGTGGAAAACATTCCTCAAAAGGCCAAGCACAGACTTAGCGTGAGACCCAGCCGTCTGAGCCCGGGGCACATCCGAAAGAAATGAAAACTGTGTCCACACAAAAACTCGTGCGCCATGGGTCACTACAGCCCTGTGCACAGTAGCTGAAAGGTGGAGACAGCCCAAATGTCCCTCAGCTGACGAATAAAATAGAGTAATAAATAAACTACGGACTATCACACAATGGAACATTATTTGGCATGAGAAGGAAAAAAATACTGATACATACCACAGTGTGGATGAACTTTGAAAACATTACCCTGAGTGAAAGAAGCCACTTAGAAAAGACCACATAAGGACACCTGGGTGGCTCACTTGGTTGAGCGTCCGACTGGTGATTTCAGCTCAGGACACGATCTTGGGGTCGTGGGATCGAGCCCCGCGCCAGGGTCCGTGCTCGGCAGGGAGTCTGCTTATAGATTCTCTCCCTCTGCCCCTCCCCCCTCTCTAAAATTAAATAAAATTTTAAAAAAGAAAAGATCACATAGTGTATGATCCCATTTATAGGAAATGTCCAGAAGAGGCAAATCCATGAGACCAAAAGCAGATTAGAGGTTGCCTGGCTTGGGGTGGGGGTGGGGAGCGAAGGGGAGAATCAGGAGCTAAGGTGTACAGGGTTTCTCTTTGGGATGATGAAAATGTCCTGGTTGTGGTTACAGAACCCTGTGAATACCCTAAAATCCAGTGACTTGTACCCATTAAATGAGTCCACTGTATGCTCCATGAACTACCTGTCAATAAAGCTGTCATTGAAAAAATCAGAACGTTCCTCCGGCCCCCACCTCACTCAGACTAAAAGCCAAAGTCCTCATCATCCCCCTGACCTCCTGTTCCCCTCTCCCCCCGTCCCACCTGCTTTACCTCCTGGGTGTTCCTCAAACCCACCGCCTTGCTCCCACCTCAGGGCCTTTGCACTTACCAGTCCCTTTACTCTTCTCTCAAACCCCCATGGAGCTCACCCTCCCTCCCTTCACATTATTGCCCTAACGTCATCTCAGCGAGAACTTCCTTCCTATCCACTCTTTTTAAATGACAAACCACACCCCACAACACTCCCTATCTCCCTTCCCTGCTTCACTCTCTCTGTGTGGCACTTATCACCCCCAGCATACTACATAATGCTCTCCGTCTAGAATGGAAAAGCTCCAGAAGGGCAGGAATCTGTCTGTCTTGCCCATGACTATGTCCCCAGCTTCTAGAACAGTGCCTGGCACACACACACAGTAGGTCCTTCATCGATAGGTATTGAGGAATCATAGCTACTGGAGCCCAGTGATTAAAAATCTGCCTTTGCAACCAGGCTGCATTAGGGGGGTGGCCTCTGGCAAGTCGTTTATATTCTCCGTGCTCTGGCCTCCTTCCCTATGCAACAGGGATGATCTCAACTGTGCCCACCTCCGGGGCGGGGGGGCGGGTAGTCATGGGGATTAAACGAGTTAATGCTGATTACACACTTAGCAAGGTGCCAACGTTAGATGGAATCATTGCTCTGTACAGGTAGCCACATGCTGTGGGCCCCACCCCAGCCCAGGAAGCTTCAGTGTTATCCTCAGGGACGCCGAGCCAGATCCCTGCACATAAAGAAACGACTTGATTAACAAGAGTCACAGAAGGTGAGTGGGACAGCAGGGACTGAACCAAAGTCGCTTGCCTCCAGAGCCTGGCCATGAATAAGGATGCTCCTTGCGGAGGAAAAGGGAAAGTGGAGAAAGGGAGAGGAGTAGTAGAGGAGAGGGAAGACAGAGGTGAGGGAAAGGACAGGAAGAAAAGGAAAAGAGCCAGAGGAAGAGGAGACAGTCGTCATGGCCACGTCTGCCACCTTGGTTGCTGCTCGGGCAAGGGCAGAGCCGAACCTCCCATCTGAGTGTGTGTTACATTCGTCCAGTGCTGACCGAGCACCTGCTATGTGCCAGGCGCCCCGCGAGATGCCAGGGACCCGCCAGTGGACCTGACAAAGCTCCCTGGCCTTGCGAAGCTGACCCTCCAGCAGGCACGCAAGATCAATAAGTGATAAACCTAAGCACTGGTAAATTTTATGACATGTCAGAGCTGCGATGTCTAGCAAGTATCCGCCGGCCATACATGGCGCATCCCAAGTGAGAGGGGCTGAGTCATACATACGCCAGGTTTCAAAGACTTGGTATGAAAGAAAGAACAAAAGATCTCAGTATCTTTATATTGATTACATGTTGAAATGACAACATTCAGATATGTTGGGTTAAATAAAATACACTATTAAAATTAATTTCAGGGCTGCCTGGGGGGCTCAGTCGGTGAAGCGTCTGCCTTCGGCTCAGGTCAGGATCCCGGGGCCCTGGGATCAAGTCCCACATCCGGCTCCCTGCTCAGTGGGGAACCTGCTTCTCCCCCTCCCTCTGCCTGCCGCTCCCCCTGCTTGTGTTCTCTCTCTGTATCAAATGAATAAACAAAATCTTTTAAAAAATGAATTTCACCTGTTTCTTTTTACTTTTTAAAAATGCAAAGGTGCCTGGCTGGCTCAGTTGGTAGAGCATGCAACTCTTGATCTTGGGGTTGTGAGTTCAGGCCCCACATTGGGTGTAGAGATTATTTAAAAATAAAATCTTTTTTTTTTTTTTTATAAGTGCAGGGGCGCCTGGGTGGCTCAGTCAGATGAGTGGCCAGCTCTTGATTTCAGCTCAGTTCATGATCTTGGGGTCCTGGGATCAAGCCCCACATGGGGGTCCTGGGATCAAGCCCCACATGGGGCTCCCCCCTCAGCAGGGAGTCAGCTTGAGATTCTCTCTCCCTCTCCCTCTGCTCCGCCTCCTGCTTGCATTCTCTCTCTCAAATAAATAAGTCTTTGGGGGAGAAATGCAGCTACTAAAAACTTTTTCATTGCAGATGTGGTTCCCATTGCATTTCTTTTGAACAGCACTGTATTAAAGAATGATCCAGACCAGGGTGGGGGCCATGAGGGGGGAAAAAAATGATCCGTGCTTTTAGCAGGGGAAATAAAAGAGCAGGGTAAGTGCCACCAGTGGGGATGGGGCATGCGATTTAAAGGGGGTGGTTGGGAGGGCCTCTGTGAGAAGGTGACATCTGATTGAAGAGCAGAAAGGAGCCACGCAGATTTCTAGGGAAGAGCTTCCCAGGCAGAGGGAAGAGCCAGTGCAAAGGCCCTGAGGCAGAAGTGTCCCTGGATAGATTTTAATGAAGATGCCAATTTCTTTTTTTTTTAATATTTTATTATTTATGAGTCAGAGAGATAGAGAGCACAAGCAGAGGGAGCGGCAGGCAGAGGGAGAGGGAGAAGCAGGCTCCCCGCTGAGCCGCGAGCCCAATGTGGGACTCGATCCCAGGACCCTGGGATCATGACCTGAGCTGAAGGCATATGCTTAACCAACTGAGTCACCCAGGCATCCGAAGATGCCAATTTCTGGTACTGATGCAAATGACGTCTTAGGTGCTGTTTTTCATCAATGGGCAAAAATGCCCCTACAATACTGTGACTATTAATGGAGGTCTCCAGAGCCCCCAGTCATCTCCCTGGACACTCAGCCTGGCCCCAAGAAATCCCAGCTTTCTGCAGAATCATCCAATACCTTGTGAGCCTCCAGCCACCTTCCTTCTCTAAGAGCTGGCAACTGAACCTTACCTTTGCCCCTGGCTCTCAATACTTGAGAGAGTGCCTCTCTGACAAGGGCTAAGCCTCCAACACAAAATCACTTTCCAGGACAAAGGTGGAAGCATGTCAGGAGAACTCGGCCAGCAGCCATGGGCTAAGAACTCTGCTCCATTTCTGCCAGCTCACAAGAGGATGGAAGCTTCTATTTATTCCCATAGTTTGCTGCCTCCTATACACAGGACGTTGGCTCCTGACCAGGACAAGACTTCAAAGGCTGAGGCAGGGACCGTGCAACTCTTGATCTTGGGGTCGGGAGTTCAAGCCCCACATTGGGCGTGGACCCTACTAAGAAAGAAGAAAGAAAGAAAGAAAGAAAGAAAGAAAGAAAGAAAGAAAGAAAGAAAGAAAGAAAGAAAGAAAGAAAGAAAGAAAGAAAGAAAGAAGAAAGAAAGAGAAAGAAGGAAGGAAGAAAGAAAGAAAGAAAGGAAGGAAGGAAGGAAGAAAGGAGGGAAGAAAAGAAAAGAAAGGAGAAGAAAAGCTGAGGCCCAATGTCACAAACCACTGGGGCACACATACCGCAAGATTCCACTCACACGAGGCAGCTGGAGGAGTCCCCGGTCATAGAGACATGGACCCAGGATGGGGGCACCAGGGGCCAGGGAAGGGGGCCGGGGCGCTGGTTCTTCCTGGGGACAGAGTCTCCGTTGGGAGGATGGATGGCATGATGGCCACGGACGGCACACTTTCAAAGGGTTGATATCCACACAGTGATAAAAGTCTGAGCCGTGCAAGGATAGAAGGGGAACCCCCACGAAGTGCGGGCTGTGTGGTTAGAGCGTTGAGAAACCTCTCAGGAAGGTGGCTGGAAGCTGAGCTATGAAGAAGCAGACCCGAGAGAGTCAGTCTTTGATCAAGAACTGGGGAGGGAGGCGGCAGATGAGATATGGGTGGGGAGGGCTTGGGGAAGAAGAGCAGGTCTGGTGGACCCCTGGAGAGTTCTCTGCAGCCTCCAGAAGAAGGAAGTGAGGGGCTGGGGGGCCTCCAAACTGTCCCTAAGTCCACTCTGGGGGGACCTCTTCCTTCCTGGGCCCATCCTGGGCCAGAGGGAGAAGTGCTGCCGAGTGTGATTGGGGTAACCCGCTGGCTTCCCTGAGCGACACACACCCACACAGGGTCTGTCCCAGAAAGAGGACCCCGCCACGCAGAGGGGCAGGAAGGGGACACGGGCCAGCAATGTGGGCTCACTGTTTCCCAGGCATCCCCTCTGAGCCCTGGGCGCCCCTGCTGAGACCCGCATGCCCTCTCTATAAAACGAAAGTCGGAGGTGTACCAAGGCTGAGGCAGCGGACGCAGCCCCCCACAATGCATTGCCTCTAGATTATTTTAAAACAATAATAAGGGGCGCCTGGGGGGCTCAGTCGTTAAGCGTCTGCCTTCAGCTCAGGTCGTGATCCCAGGGTCCTGGGATCGAGCCGCCTTCGGGCTCCCTGCTCGGCGGGAAGCCTGCTTCTCCCTCTCCCACTCCCCCTGCTTGTGTTCCCTCTGTCAAGTAAATAAATAAAATCTTTAAAATAAAAATAAAACAATAATAAAACCCACTCAAACTCAGTCTGCTTCTTATTATCACCATGCAGCAGTCACTCTAAAAAAGAGTCAGTGATGAAATATTCCCCATGAAAAAAATCTTTTATTGGCCTAAGTTTTCTAAAGCAGGAATTATCAAGCTACAGCCCACAAGCCAAATCTGGCCCCCAGCCTGTTTTCGCAAATAAAGTTTTACTGGAACACAGCCAAGCCATTCACTACATCTCATTTACAGCTGCTTTCTTGCTTCCATGGCAGAGGTGAGGAGTTGTGACAGAGACCCACTTATCTGACCCTTTACAGAAAAAAGCATACCAATCCTTGTACTAAACAATTGCTGTGTTACTGTTGCATCTTAATAACATATACATACGCTTCCAATTAGCACGTTGGTATCACTTCCCCTTTAATACTGTATCCTACACGAAATTTAGTTCGCAGCTTTACAGATGCCTCACACACACACACACCCATTCACACACATGAAATATTTTAATAAATATCTTTCAAAATAGAAATGTATTCCTCTTTTTGCTTGTTTAAAACTAAAGAAGGAGGGGCAAATGACTGGCTCAGTTGGCAGAGCGTGCAACTCTTGATCTCCAGGTTGTGAGCTCAAGCCTCATGTTGTGTGTAGAGATTGTTTAAAAAATAAATAAAATCTTGAAATAAAATAAAAAACTAAAGAAAGGGGCGCCTGGGTGGCTCAGATGGTTAAGCGTCTGCCTTCGGCTCAGGTCATGATCCCGGGGTCCTGGGATCGAGCCCTGCATCGGGCTCCCAGGGAGTCTGCTTCTCCCTCTGCCTCACTCTCTTTCTCTGTCTCTTATGAATAAATAAATAAAATCTTAAAAAAAAAAAACTAAAGAAGGAATCCAGAAAATAATTATTCTTACTGAAAATAATTGTTGTTTAAAGTGAGTGTGTTGGGGCACCTGGGTGGCTCAGTCAGTTAAGCGTCTGCCTTCGGCTCAGGTCATGATCTCGGGGTCCTGGGATCGAGCCCCACATGGGACTCCCTGCTCAGCGGGGAGCCTGCTTCTCCCTCCGCCTCTGCCCCTCCCCCCCCCCACTCATGCTCTCTCGCTCAGACAAATAGACTCTTTTAAAAAATAAAATAAAATAGTGTGTTAAAAAATGATCCACTCGAGGGTCAATTGCTGACAGGATTATTGTGACAATGAAATTCAACATTAAATTCCATGTGTAATAGACACCATGGGCCACCTTCCCAAAACTCATTCTCTCCCACCCCCTTCTCTACCGATGGCAAAGTGCCCACCTTCCTCCAAGAGGCCACAAGATGCTCCAAAAGGAGGACCCTGTGCCCTCCTCAGGAAGGGATGCTGAAGATGCTAAGCCAGTCTTGGTAATACCATTCGCCTCACTCTGATTGGCTTGGCGGGGCGGGGTGGATACGTGACCAAATTCTGGCCAATAAGACAAGGGGGTGGTGTGCCGGGGGACTTCAGAGAAAAATGGTCTCAAAAGGGCTCGGGGAGGAGATGTTTCCTACACCTCTTCCTTCTCGATGTTATCCCATCTGGATGAGATGTCTGGGTGGGAGGCAGCCATCCTGCTCTGTAGAAAATGCTGGAGAAGGGGGATGGGAAGAACCTGGGTCCTCAGTATGGCTATCCTCGACCACTGAAACTGAGAACCCCAAAGCTGCCCCATCGCAGGACTTCCCCAGCGTGGGAATAATAAATGTCTTCATGGTTAAACTGTTTGGGTTGGTGCTTTCTAGTACTTCCAGCCAAAAACATCTCAATGAATACAGATATGAAACCCTCTGGCCAGCAACCCGCAGCACAATCAACAGCTTTATTGATTGATTCATTCAGGGAATGTTGACCGAGTGTCTTCTATGTGTCAGGACGGTCCTGGGCACTGGAGATCACGAGAGCAGTCCATTCTCTCGTAGAGGTGCATTCCAGTGGGTGGGGCCAGACACAAAAGCAAGTCCATAAGTGAGCAAACAAAATAATTCCAGATAATGCTAACTGCTGAGAAAGAAACAAAATGGAGCGGTTGGATAGAGAGAGTGACGGTAGGGCTTCTCTAAGAAGGTGGTATTTGAGCAGAGCACTGAATGAAGAAGAGCCAGCCATGTGAGGACCTGGGGAAGGCATTCCAGGCAGAGGGCACAGCAAGTGCAAAGGCCCTGAGGTGAGAGCAAACTTTGTGCGGTCAAGGAACTAAAATGCGGAGGTGAGGGTGGCATGGTTATGACAGCAACTTTCAGGGAAGTATCTGGAAGGGCACAAAAGGCTCACAGTCCAAATTTCTCTTCTCCCTTCTTCTCTCCCTCCCTCCTCTCTCTCTCACTCTTTCTCTCCCTCAGGGCTTTTGTTCCCAGGTCTAAAGTGTATGAGCGCTGGTTTGTTGAAATCTGGGCTGAGTTTTCAGGCTCCTCTTTTTAACTCAAGAGAACCACTTAACCTCTCACCATGTGTAGGCCTGACACCACACTGGCTTTTCAAATGAAAGCCAAGTTTTTGTGCTTCAGCCTGACTAAGCAGCTCATTTGCAGCAAGTCCCTGTCTGTTCCGCTGTTTGTCCGGCTGGAGTACCCTTTTCTGTCCCGCCCAGAAAACTGCAGCTCCTGTCGGGGGCCCCTCCTCAGCAGTACCCATCTCCTTCGCCTGGGGCCCACTGAGGCATGGGGACGCGGTCCACAGCATCAGGGCAAGAAGATGGCCACGGTGCAGCCGGCCAGGAGCGTGCCAACGTCGGTACAAAGGATCCTTGAGGATAGATAGAGAGAGGCACTTGCCTGTTTTAAAAATTCACTCAACTGTAGAACAGCAAAGTTGCCTTTGCTTTTCTGAGCTGGGGGTTATTCTGGCCACCAGACTGAGGCGTGTGGTGGAGGTGGCTGGAACCTAGGCAGAAGCAGCTTCCAAAAAACAGTATCTGGCAAGCAATGGATGTGGACACCACTCTAGACACAGTGGCCAACAGCTGAGATGGCTTGTTGCCAGAGACAGGGTGGTGCCAAGGGGGACCCCCGGACACTCACAGGGTTGTTGGTTTAAGCATGTCTCCTTGGGCATGGGGGTGCATCAGCCACAGCCTCATACAGGTTAGAGACCCGTAGGGACAAATGTATTACTCTCACACCACTGAGTCTATACTAACACTTAGGAAAAATGCTCTCAGGGAGAGGAATCTGCTCCAGTGAGGGTGTATTACCGAGGTCGCAGAGGGGCCATTTTTCAAAGCAAACAGGATTGAGTTACTTCCTGTCTAAACCCTGCACCAGCTTCCCATTACACGGCCAGAAAGCCACAAGGCCCTGGGCCACCTCCCCTCCCCTACTTCTTCCCCCCTTTCCCTCCCTGAGCTGCAGCCATCCTAGCCTCTTGTGGATCTTCTGATGTGCTCAGCTTGTGCCCACCGCAGGACCTTGGCACGTGCTGTGCTCACTGCTTTCAGCTGCCCCTCCCCCCCGGCAGCTCCCTTGAGGTCCAGCTCCAATGTCACCTCCGCCGAGAGTCCTCCTCTGGCCATCGCATCTAGAGAAACACTCCTCATCACGTTGTCCTGTTTTATTTCCATGACACCCTTGTTATTGTCTAGCCTGATTGTTTCTGTCTGTCTCCTCCACTGGTATGAAAGCAGCACGAGGACAAAGACCTTACCTTTCGTCACAGTAGGGCCCACAGCACGCGAGGGGCATGAGGGCTTGTGGAATGAATGAATGACTAGAGGACCTGGTCCCACTGGGGGAAGTCAGGGAAGGCTTTCTGAGTTGCCATCTGATGGACAAGGAGGAACCGGCCTATTCACCTAAAATCTGGCTGACCACCAGGATCCTGGGTGCTATACCACATGCCGAGCTCAGGCCCCAACCTCGGAGATTCTCTGGTGTGGGTCCAGCACAGCGCTTGGTGCCGTTTCTGCCTCCCCGTGCGACCCCCCGTGCGACCTTTGTGCACAGCGAGGGCGGAGAGCCGCTCAGCTCGGGCCATGGGCCCAGCACCTGGGAAAGTGACAGAAATGCAGGTTCTTGGTTCGGATCCCAGACCCGCTGAATCAGGTGAGGTCCAGGGATCTGTGTTTTCACATGCCTTCCAGAGGATTCTGATATTCACTCAAGATAAGCCGTGGGAGGAGGGAGCCCAGACAGCCAAATGCTGTGACCCATGCCTGCAATGGAAGGGGGGGCCTCCCACGCTGCCCTCTTCTCTAGCTCTCTCTCTTCGAGACAGGCCTCAGGCTGTGTCTCATGCCGCCCTTTCCTTGAGGAGGCTGAGATCCGGGGCGGCCTCACCTGATCTTGTGCTCCATGTTGGCTCTCGTGCTGCTACCCAGACTGGAGTTAGTGTAATCGCCGGGCTCCGTGGGAGAAGGGCTCTTCTCTGCGTGCTCCTCTGGCCCAGTCCTGCTCCACCAGCAAGGGAGAAAGGTTGTCAGGGCAGAAGGTGTTTATTTCAGCAACGTGTCTGTGGGCCCCAAGTTCCTGAAACACGATCCTCAGAAACCTGCTCCCGAGGACCCGGACACCTGAGCCACCTGGGCACTGTGCAATTTGTTGTGCAGGTAACAGCCACACGGGGCGGTGGGGAGGTGTCTTTCCCTTGTCCCTCTACTTCCACTCCTCCTCCCCATCGAATCTGTTCTCTTGTTCTGATAGTTCTTGAATTCTTTCACTTCTCTCCACCTGGAGTGGTTTCAGAATCGTGTCCCCCTAAAAAGATACGTTCAAGTCCTACCCTCGGGACCCGCAAGGGTGACGTTACTTGGGAATCGGGTCTTTGCCGATGTGATCGTGCTCAGGTGAGGTCATACTGCACGAGGGTGGGCCCTAAATCCACGGCGAATGTCCTTGTAAGAAGAGAGGACACAGAGACACGCCGGCGGAAGCCGGCCACACGAAGAGGGAGGCAGAGCTGGGAGTGATGTGTCTGCAAGCCAAGGACACAGGCATCACCGGGGCTGGAAGGGCAAGGAGGACTCCTTCCCTACAGGCTTCCGAGGGAGCACCCCTGTCCACACCTCGGTTTCCCACTTCTGGCCTCCAGAGCTGAGGGAGAGTAATTTCTGTTGTGAAACATCATCTCTAGCTGGGTGGCCAGATGCCCCCTGAAACACCAGGGTCTCCAACGCGAACAGAGAAAGGGGGGTGCATGGTAACTGAGGGTAACTTGAACTCTCTCCGCCCTCTCCCTTTACGCTGCACCTTCCGCACTGGCTGCTATCTCACCAGTTTTGTTTTCTTCCTGTTTCCACATCTCACGTTCCCTGGAATTTCTAAAAAATAAAGAACTGACATCAGAGTTTTGCCCAGCACAGAGCTGACAATAGGAACGGAGTTCTTATTTAAGTAAAACAAAACAGGAACTCTTATCTTCCTGCAGAACAGCAACTGCTCAGACACTGTTGGGAGCTAACACTTTCTCCTTTAAGAAAGCACCTTTCCAGCGGCGCCTGACTTCGGCTCAGGTCATGATCCTGGAGTCCCAGGATCGAGTCCCGCATCGGGCTCCCTGCTCGGCGGGGAGTCTGCTTCTCCCTCTGACCCTCCCCCCCTCGTGCTCTCTCTCTCTCTCATTCTGTCTCAAATACATAAATAAAATCTTTAAAAAAAAAAAAAAGCTTTAAAAAAAAAAAAAAAGAAAGCACCTTTCCAGGGGCGCCTGACTTCAGCTCAGGTCATGATCTTGCCTTGTGGGGCTCCCCACTCAGTGGGGAGTCTGCTTCTCCCGCTCCCTCTGCCCCCGACCCTGCTCTAGCTCGCTCTCTCTCAAATAAATAAATAAAATCTTAAAAAGAACGAAATCACCTTTCAAATCAAGACACAAGCTACATAAACCCTGTGAAGAAAGGTCGGGATGGGAGAGGCGCCCCGAAAAGTGAGAGGCTGGCAGATCCTTCCAAATCACCCACTGCCATTCCCTCAGGTCATAAATGGGGATCACGAAGTCCCCAGGGCCCTGCCACAGCCAAGATTCGCTTTGCAGTTCATTTTGTATAAAGACAAACTCTGCACAATTTCTATGGAAACTGTACATCTAAAAGCCTCAGAGAAAATCTTTGGAAAGCTGCACAAGAACCTGGTAATAGAAGTGGCCTCCGAGGGTGGAGGTGGGGGGGGCAGTCAAAGCAGAGCAAGACTTACTTTTTGCCAAAACCCTTTCATACTCGTGTGGCTTAAAACATATCTATGAATTCTTTGACAGTTCTCCATAAAAAAGTGAAGCCTATTATGTATCAAAGGACACAGTCGACAGAGTGAAAAGGCAACCTACAGAATGGAAGAAAATATTTGCAAGTCAGATATCTGATAAGGGGTTAATATCTAGAATATACAAAAAACTCCTACAGCTCAACAACAACAACAAAATCAAATAACCCAATTACAAAAATGAACTGTTGGGACTTCATCAAGATAAAAAGCTTCTGCACAGCAAAGGAAACAGTCAACAAAACCAAAAGACAACCAACAGGATGGGAGAAGATATTTGCAAATGTCTTATCTGATAAAGGGCTAGTATCCAAAATCTATGAAGAACTTGTCAAACTCAACACCCAAAGAACAAATAATCCAGTCAAGAAATGGGCAGAAGACATGAACAGACATTTCTGCAAAGAAGACATCCAAATGGCCAACAGACACATGAAAAAAATGCTCAACATCACAGGGTACCAGGGAAGTACAAATCAAAACCACAATGAGATATCACCTCACACCCGTTTGAATGGCTAAAATTACCAAGTCAGGAAACGACAGATGTTGGTGAGGATGCGGAGAAAGGGGAACCCTCCTACACTGTTGGTGGGAATGCAAGCTGGTGCAGCCACTCTGGAAAACAGTATGGAGGTTCCTCAAAAAATTGAAAATAGAGCTGCTTGACAACCCAGCAATTGCACTACTGGGTATTTACCCCAAAGATACAAATGTAGTGATCCGAAGGGGCGCCTGCACCCCAATGTTTATAGCAGCAATGTCCACAATAGCCAAATTATGGAAAGAGCCCAGACGTCCATCAACAGATGAATAGATAAAGAAGATGTGGTATATATACACAATGGAATACTATTCAGCCATCAAAAAAATGAAATCTTGCCATTTGCAACGACATGGATGGAACTAGAGGTAATTATGCTAAGCGAAATAAGTCAATCAGAGAGACAATTATCATATGATCTCACTCCTATGTGGAATTCAAGAAATAAAACAGAGGATCATAGGGGAAGAGAGGAAAAAAATAAGACAAAATCAGAAAGGGAGACAAACCATAAGAGGCTCTTAATCATAGGAAACAAACTGAGGGAAAAAAGAAGGAAACAAACTGAGGGTTGCAGGAGGGGTGAGGGCTGGGGTGATGGGTTCAGTTGGTGATGGGCATTAAGGAGGGTACTGATGTAATGAGCACTGAGTATTACATAAGACTGATGAATCACTGACCTCTACCTCTGAAACCAGTAATACATTGTATGTCAATGAATTGAATTTAAATAAAAATATGAACAAAGGGCTTGAGTAGAAATTTCTCCAAAAATGATATACAAATGGCCAACAAACATATGAAAAGATTCTCAGCGTCACTAATTATCAGTGAAATGCAAATCAGTGACATATCACCTCACACCCATTAGGATGGCTACTATCCAAAAAACAGTCAATAACAAGTATGGGCAAGGATGTGAAGACATTGGAACCTTTGTGCCCTGTTGGTGGGAATGTAAAATGGCACTGTCATGATGGAAAACAGTATGGCGGCTCCTCAAAAAACTAGATATGGAATTACCATACGATCCAGCAATCCCACTTCCGAGTATACACCCAAAAGAATTCAAAGCAGGATCTCAAAGAGATATGCACACACTCATGTTCACAGCAACGTTATTCACAATGGCCAAGTGGTGGAAGCAACCCAAATGTCCATCAGTGGATGAATGGATAAACAAAATGTGGTCTATCCATACAATGGGATGTTATTCAGCCTTAAAAATTAGGAATGAAATTCTTTCACATGCTACAACATGGATGAACCTTGTGAACATGCTAAGTGAAATAAGCTAGTCAGTCACAAAAGTCGAATACAGATTCCAGTTACATGAGGGACCTAGAGTGGTCAGATTTAGAGACAGTCAGATGGTGGTTGCCAGGGTCTGGAGGGGGGCAGGGAACAGAGAGTGAGTGTTTGATGAGCTTCAGTTTTGCAAGATGAAAAAGTTCTAGAGCTCTGAGCCCAGCAATGTGTATATATTTCACACCACTGAACTACACACTTAAAAATGGTCAAGATGGTGCATTTTACGTTATATAAGTTTTTTATCACGGTTTAAAAAAAAAATGGCAAAAACCCAAACAAAAAGGTGCACGTTAATTCTCTTCCCTCTGCATGTGGGCTGTTCTCGTGCTGCTGCCTCCCCTCCCAGGGTCAGGGTTGGCTCGACCAGCACCCTGTCCACATTCCAGCCCTCTGGCCCAAGGGAAGACAGGGGGAGAGGCTGGAGGACATCCGGGTTCCTTTTGAATAACATGACCTCGAAGTTGCACCTTCTACTTATACTCGCTTCTGATGCACAAGATGTGGCCGATGGGGCAGAGCTGAAGCCATGTCCACCTGACTCTCCCTGGTGCTTGCTCTTGCAGCCCAGACCACGTGACAATGCTGTGTGTTGTGTTCTAGCAACAACCCCCAAGTGAGTGAGGAAGCCTCTCGATTCCCCTGACCATTTCTGACCCAAGCGCCTGACAGAGCTGTGCCCAGAACCGCCTTGCTGAGCCCAGTCACCCCCAGAGCCAGGGAGACATAATCCTCATACTTTGTGGTTTTCCGCCACCGAGTCTGGAATAGTTTATGAAGCAGCGGTAGGTAACTAAACAATCCTGTTGAATTCTTTTAATCGTCTGTATATATTGGGTAGGCTTTTCATACCTAATAAGTATAATTAAAAGATCATCTTTTAGAAATATAATTTAAAAGATAATTAAAGCCCGACTGCAGCTTTTGAAGCCTAAAGGTTTGCCCAAAAGCTAAAAAAAAATTTCTAGATCAGTTTTTCGCCCACGTATCCCAAGGAAGTACTTTCAGATTCTTTTTTCCTGATTGTGGAATATCCTGAAAGTCTAGAGAATAATATCATGAACACCATGTGCCCGGCATCCAGCTCGAACAAATCTTAATAGCATGACATATTTCTTTCTGCTTGGTTTTTGAAAAGACTTAAAACAATTTTAATGAGGGTTAAAAAAATAATAATAACATAAAATTTGCCATCTTTTCTCCAGAACTTATGCATCTTGCATAAGTAAAACTCTGTGATGGTAAACAACATCCCCCCAGCTTCCTCCCTCCCGCAGCCCCTGGGAACCAGGATGCTACTTTCTGTTTCAGTGAATTTGACTACTTTAGATACTTTGTATAAGTGCAATCATAGGTATCTGGCTTTGCGGGGACTGGCTTCTTTCTTTCTTTTTAACTGAGGTGAAAGAACAGCAACCTTCTACTGGGAACAATGCAATGGCAATTCAGTCTATCCACGATGCCGTGCAGCCCCCCCTCTCTGTCAAGTTCCAAAACATTTTCATCACCCCAAAACAAAACCCCGGACCCACTAACATTACTGGCCGTTCCTCCCCCCACCCAGCCCCTGGCAACCACCAATGTACTTCCCGTGTCTCTAGATTGGCTGCTTCTGGATATTTCATATCCATGGGATCATGCAACATGTGGTCTTTATGTCTCTGCTGGTTTTTAAGAAATGCAATGCTGGGGCGCCTGGCTGGCTCAGTCGGTGGAGCATGTGACTCTTGATCTTGGGGTTGTAAGTTCGAGCCCCAAATCGGGTGTAGAGATTACTTAAAAATATGATCTTCAGGGTGCCTGGGTGGCTCAGTCGGTGAAACATCTGCCTTCAGCTCAGGTCATGATCGAGTTGCGCATCGGGCTCCCTGCTCAAAGAGGAGTCTGCTTCTCCCTCTGCCCTTCACCCTGCTCGTGCTCTCTCTTTCTCTCAAATAAATGAATAAAATGTTTAAAAAAAAAAAAAGGGAAATAGCAAAACGTGCTAAATAAAGAAATAAAACAGGGTGGTGGGGTCAGGCATGACCCGATGGCCACTTTCGGTTGGGAGGCCAGGGAAGGCCTCTCGGACAGTTAACCTACACCTGGAATGATAAAAGGAGTCTGCCACTCAAAGACAGGGAAAAGCATTCCTGGCAGAGGGAATAGGATGTGCTATCCTTGGGAGGTTTGAACTAATTCAATATGTTAAAGAACACGGCAATTTGATAAATATAGTGAGGAAACAAAATCAAGTCATGTACAAGAGAGTGAGGGGCGGGAGAAGCCCTGGAGATCTCTCTGAAGAAATGACTTGGATATAAGCCCTGAAAGCTTGGCGAGAGGGAGGCCAGATCTCATAGAGCCTTAGCGGCCGCATGAGAAAACTGAGTTTTATTTTTGCCTGTGCTGGGAGGAAGCCAGTGGAGGGGTTTAAGCAGCGAAGGGCCAGGAATCAGGTGTACGTTTTAAAGGAATCCGGTGGAGAGTGGAGGGGTTTCAGAAATGACCTGAAAAGGCTTTTATGTTGAGAAGGTTTGCTCATCGAAATCAAAAATAAAAGGGGGGGACGTCTGGTAGTTATCAGCTCCAACACAGGGTCACCATCCAACCCAGCAGTGCCTCCCCTAGACATACACTCCCGAGGACTGAAGGCAGGTGCTCAAACGGATGCTTACACGGGCATCTCATCACAGCACTGTTCACAAGAACAAAAATACACATAACATGAAATTCACCATTTTAGGGGCGTCTGGGCAGCTCAGTGGGGTAAGCGTCTGCCTTTGGCTCAGGTCATGATCTCAGGTCCCTGCTCAGCGGGGAGTCTGCTTTTCCCTCTCCCTCCCTCCCCCCAACGCTCGTGCACACACTCTCTCTCTCTCTCTCTCAAATAAATAAATAAAATCTTTAAAAAAATTCATCACTTTAAACCATTGGAGAAACAACTCATATGTCCATCAACAGATGCATGGATACATAGAATGTGGTCCATCCACACGATGGAATATGATTCAGGCACAAAGAGGAAGAAGCAGGACACACACAGCTACGTGGTGGACGAACCCTGAAGGCAGGATGCCAAGTGAGGGGAGCCAGACCCCGGAGGCCACGGGGTGCGTGACTCCGTGTACGTGAAATGCCTGGAACAGGTGCGTCCGCAGGGACAGAAAGCACAGATTGGCACTGCCAGGAGCTGGGGGAGGGACAGTAGGGGCGACCGCTTAGCTGGTACGAAGTTTCCTTTTGGAGTGATGAAATGTCCTGGAGCCAGGTAGAGGGGACGCTTGCACAATGTCGCGAACGTACAAATCACCACTGAATTGTGCGTTCTAAAATCCTTAAAACGGTGCAGTTTATGTTATGTGACCGTCACCACAGTTTGAAGAAGGGAAGGATGCCACGCTGGTGAGGGACGCTAATGACGGGGAGGCTGTGCGCGTGGGGAGGGCAAGGCGTGTATGGGAGCCCTCCGTACCCCCCTCCCCTCAGTTTTGCTGTGAACCTGAAACTGCTCTAAAAAATAAGGTCTATTAAACAAGATTGTAAAGGAGGACGAGAAGGAAATGCCAGGAGGGAGGAAGAGAGGGAGAGAGCGAGCGAGGGAGACAGGCCTTGCTCACACCCTTTCTGGGGTGTCCAGCCGCTTCCTTGCGCCCCCTTGTGGCTGCTGGAGCTGCTGCGAGCGTCTTGGGGACAGTCCTGTGCATGCACTGCAAACACGTAATAGGGCTTTTGGTCATGGACTCTCTGCCGGGGAATGTCACATAGTTTAGCCAAGTCAATGGTCCTGTGTAACTGTGGCTGCATAAATCTTGGGTCCCAAGAGCCAATCACTCAATCAGTCCCTAAGGATGAGGACCAGGTGACAGCCCTTTACTTGCTCAGGTAAGTGAACAGGCTGTACCCGATAACTAAGTCTCCAAAGAGGAACATCACACATTTTTAAAAAAGTGACAGCCAGGCACCCTTACAGTTTGTCATAGCTGTGGGCATCCCGTATCCGATTTTGCCTCTCCCTCCCTCCCCATCCACCATAGCTAATAATTAGCACACAGTTCAACACCTAATGACAGGGTGAGGCAATCAGTATAAACATCCGACGCCCTCCTGAAGGACAAAGTCCCCAACTGATACACAAAGGGCTTCAAGAGATGTTTTTCACCCTGAAAGTGGGTTTTGTCAGGTGGAATACTGAACGAGGTCCTTCTTATGTTGGGGAAACTTAAAATAATGCTTAAGTTAAAACTGCTCTAAGATCCCATGATTCGCCGGGCCAGGATTAGAGTTTGAGAAGCCCCGTGCTGGCTTGGTTGTGGGGAACCAGGCCTTGTTGGCAGAAGTGTAAACCTGTACAACCTCTTTGGAGGGGGATCTGGCAAAGCCTGTCTAAATTTAAAATGCATGTGCCCTTTGACCCAGCAGTTCCCTTGAGAAGTTTGTCTTTCAAATATGCATGCACGTGTGGGCAAAGGGCTCTGTGTTAGAATAGCCTTTGTCACACTGATTGCATAGAAGCAAAATATTGGAAGGCACGTGAATGCCCAACGGTAGGGGGTTGCTTAACTAAATTATGGCCCATCTACACCAGCAGAACTTTCTGTGATGATGGAACTCGTCTCTGTCTGCGCTGCCCAGGATGTGAGCCCCAACAAATCTTTCTACTGAGCACTTGAAATGTGGCTAGTACAATTGAGGAACTAATTCTGTTAGATTTAAACTAATTTAGATGTAATAGCCATGTGTGATTAGTGGCTATGATATTGGGGCAAACCTACACAATGGAATTTTTTTTTTTAAGATTTTATTTATTTATTCGTTAGAGAGAGAGAGCGTGGGCGAGAGGGAGTGAGGGAGAGTACAAGCAGGGGGAGCTGCAGGCAGAGGGAGAAGCAGGCTCCCTGCTGAGCAAGGAGCCCGATGCAGGACTCGATCCCAGGGCACTGGGATCATGACCTGAGCCGAAGGCAGACGCTTAACTGACTGAGCCACCCAGGCGTCCCTACACAATGGAATATTTTGCAGCTGGGAACAAGAAAGGAGGATCTGTATGTACTGATTAAAAAAAAAAAAGTACTTCTGGGACACCTGGCTGGCTCAGTAGGTGGAGCCTCTGATTCTTGATCTTGGGGTTGTGGGTTTGAGCCCCATGTTGGGGGTAGAGATTATTTAAAAAAATAAAATCTTTTTGGGGTGCCTGGGTGGCTCAATTGTTAAGCGTCTGCCTTCGGCTCAGGTCATGATCCCAGGGTCCTGGGATCAAGCCCCACATCGGGCTCCCTGCCTAGCGGGAGGCCTGCTTCTCCCTCTCCCATTCCCCCTGCTTGCGTTCCCTCTCTCGCTGTGTCTCTCTCTGTCAAATAAATAAGTAAAATCTTTAAAAAAATAAAATAATAAAATAAAATCTTTTTTTGAAAAAAGTATTTTCAAACTATATTCTTACACAAAAAAAGCAAGGCAGAAAGAGTATGTATGGTATGCTTCACTTAAGTAGTCTCCCAGATGCATAGACCATCTAGAAGGATACACAGGAAACGTAACTATGAGAAAACAGAACTGATAAGGTCTGAATATTTGTGTCCCCCTCTCCCAAATTCATATGGTGAAATCCTAATCCCTGGGATGCCTGCGTGGCTCAGTCAATTAAGCGTCTGCTCAGGTCAAGATCTCAGGGTCCTGGGATCGAGCCCCACATCGGGCTCCCTGCTCAGCGGGAGCTTCTCCCTCTGCCACACCTTGATCTTGGACTTTCAGCCTGCAGAGCTGTGAGGTGCAAGGGGATAAGGACATCCTAGATCTGCATCCTACAGTACGGTGGCCCCTAGCCACGTGTTTCTCCTGAGCACAGCGGGGGGGAAGGGGGGGGAGGGGGGAGTATGACCACTGCAACTGAGGAATCCATTTTCTGTCATTTTAATTTAACTTTAAGTAACCACGTGTGGCCATCGTTTTAGACTCAAGTTACAAACCTGGGACCACTTGGTGGTCTTTCATTTTTCCACACCACGGAGTGACTCCCAAGAAGTCCCTGAAGCTGTTTGTTCTGCTGCCCTTAAATGTGCCCCCGGACAAACTCTTCCCGAGCCCTTGGCTCACCGGAGCGGCTCAACCACCCAGCCCAGAAGAAGGTAAAACGCTTCTTCTCAGAATCGGAGGCTGATTCAGAAGCTTTGGGTCCTGAGCTGCGAATGCTGTGGCCAGAGCAGTGAAGCTAAGGGAAACCCCCCCCACACACACCGTGTTCATGGTGCTTAAATGGGGGCTCTGCGAGCTCGGTGGTGAAGAGCATGGTGCTGGAGCCAGACTGCCTGGTGACCTCACGTTCCACATGAGTAAAATCTGGGAGATAACCAAGCCTTAATCACGGCGTAGTTAAGAAATGCCAAATTAAAGTGAGTGCTGGGCATGTGTCAGCTGTTCATTTCCACTGTTTCACCAACAGTGCCCTCAACACAACCAGTCAGAAGATTAATACTGACACACGCTACGAAGGATGCAGAAGTGGGTCGCCCCCGGCGGTGGGCAGGGAAGGGACGCCCGAAAGAGCAGGAGAGCCCTGATGAGAGATGTCAGGGGAGACCAGGCAGAGGAGGCTGCAAAGGGCCTGAGGCAGAAGAAAACCTTGAGGCCACAGGACCGCGGGGTGAGCCAAGGCCAAGGGCTGGGATGGTGCTCTAAGTGGGACGTGTGGTCCTTGGACGGTTTTAAGGGGGGCGGGCTTCTGGTTTTCAACATCTAACTGGGTCTGGCAAACCAGCACGAGGAAAGACTCAGTCACCTTCCAGGGGTCCCTGAGCTCACCCCCTTCCTCATGCCCTTCACACCCCACATGCTTTCCCCTTCTGGTTGTTGCATTTGCCCTAAGAGAGTTGGAAATGAAGAATGACGGCCATGGGCTCAAGCCATCATCCTTCTGGAAATCTGTGCGCCCCACACAGCTGGGAGGAGAGTGGCTTGTCCAGGGCCCCAGAGGGAGCAGAAGGACCAGCTAGGGGATTAAGAGGAGGGAAATCGGTGGCTTGGACCAAGGTGCTGGCAGAGCTGCCGGAGTCCACCTATGTTTTGGAGGCTGAGAAGTGGTAGGTGCTGATGGACGCCGCTGGAGGTTCGAGAAGAGGAAGGTAAACTCTTCAGCCTGAACACAAGGACACGGTGGAGATGTGAACTGGGCCAGAAAGACTAAGGGAGGGGTGGGTGGAGAAGGGAGTGCGAATCCCAGACATTAAATCTGTTCTACTTTGTATTGTATTTTTCAAAATGGTGCACATCCATGAGGAAACAATCTGATGAATCCAGAATCCGGCGGGCCTGCTTCTCCAAAGTCAATGTCACTATTTAGGAAATAAAATAAGGCAGAGCATTGTCCTAGACTGAGAGAGGAAGGAGTGTTGAGTGAAGGGAGAGAAGGTTTGCACTCCCCTCGGCAACAAAGGGAGAGGCCCCCTGGCCTGACAACATACCTACAGAGGTGGCTTAAGCCACGGTCACCTAACTATGGTTTTCCAAAGTCATATCTCTGAGATACACTGGTAGGGACATCGGTGCCATGTCTGCCCCGGCCCCCAAGATCAGCCCCCGTCCAATAAAAGTTGCTGACGACATAGCCAACGCAACAGACGATGGATGGAGGGGTCTGAGGGTGACAGTGTCACTGAGCATCCAGAACCAGACAGGCCCACACTGAGGTGGTACCTTCTGCCTCCACCCGGGTCATCAAAATCCTCAAGGACATCCAAGAGACAGAAAGAAGCAGGAAAACATTAGGCGCAGTGGAAGTATCCCCGTTGGTGAGATTGTCAACATTGCCCGACAGATGCACCGCTAGTGTTTGGCCAGAGAACTCTCTGGAGCCACTGCGAGACCCTAGGGACTGGCCCAGCCTGTGGGCTGCAGTGTTGACGGCCGCCACCGCCATGGTATCAGGGGAATGTCCAGCTACTTAAGAACTGGAAAGGAGGGGTGCCTGGGTGGCTCAGTCGGTTGGACATCCAACTCTCGGTTTCGGCTCAGGTCATGGTCTCGGGGTCCTGGGATTGAGCCCCACATCAGGGTCCATGCTCAATGGGGAGTCTGCTTGAGATGCTCTCCCTCTGCCCCTCCCCCCTCACACTTGCTCTCAAATAAATGAATAAATCTTAAAAAAAAAAAAACTAGAAAGGAAAATGTTTCAGTAAAGGATCATTTGACAACCAGAGAGAGAGAGGGAGTGGTAGGGAGGAAGGGAGGAGAGGGGGGAGGGAGCGGGAGGGGGAGAGATGCAGCATAAATCTTTATTGGATCCTGGTTCAAAAAATAAATCGGCTATAGAGACATTCTTGGGATGATTAAGAAAATCTGAATGTAGACTGGATCATAGATAAAATTATGGTTATTCATTGTACTGGATGATAATGGCATCGTGGTTGTGTAAGAGGATGCCCTTCTTAGGAAAGACTAGAAGAATCACTCTTTAGGGATCAAAATGTGATGTTTGCAATTTGCTTTCAAATGATTGAGCTAGATAGATAAAGCAAATACAGCAAAATGTAAATTATTGAATCCAGGGGGAGGGTTATTACACTATTTATTGTATTATTCTTTCTTCCTTTGCTCATTTTGATTTTTTTTTTAAGGTGGTAACATAGCCAGCATCAAGTAGTGCCTCATGATTGGTCAAATCCAGTGGTTCTCAAGGGTGGGAGAAGGGCTTGGGACTTTGGGAATCCTGTGACATTCTTGGTTGTCACAACTGGAGGCTGCCGGCATCTAGTAAATAGAGGCCAGGGATGCTGCTGAACACCCTACAGTGCTCGGGACGGCCCCCACACCACAGAATTACCGAGGCCAAAGGTCCATAGTACTGAGTTTAAGAAACCCCGGTCTACTACCAGTCTGGCCTGTTCTGATCAATGAGACCTGAGGGTAGGTCCTTGAAGACGTTTATTTTCTTCATAAAAGATGCGGATATGGGGGCACCTGGGTGGCTCAGTCGGTGAAGCGTCTGATTTTGGCTCAGGTCATGATCGGGGGGTCCCGGGATCGAGTCCTGCATCGGGCTCCCTGCTCTGCGGGGACCCTGCTTCTCCCTCTGCCCTCCCCCCATTCATGATCTCTCTCTCAAATAAATAAATAAATCTTAAAAAGAAAAAAAAAAAGATGTGGATATGGCCGAGTTCATTCCTCCCCCTTCCTGTTCTGAGTACAGATGGGATATCTGGGGCTGTGGCCAAAGGAGGCTCACAGAATCCCAGGGCAGGCCCTTGCTGCCCACTTCCAGACTTCTTGTTGAGTGACAAAATCAACACCCCTTTGTTTAATCCTCTGCGGTTTGTTCTTTCTGTTTCCTGTAGCCAAAAACACTCCTCGCTTCACGCACTGCTGTTGAGTCTGATTCTGATTCTAGCTGGCAAACCAACAAGATTTCAGCAATCTCTGCTCTGGTTAGAGCCCCCCCACGCTTCTCTTCTGCAAGTAAATAGTTAAGTGCTTCCACGGGAGCCAGTGGAGGGGCCGAATGGCTTAAATAGGGAAACAAGGACTCCCCAAGTCCTGACCTGACCCTGCTATGAGACAGAAACAAATTCCTCCCAGGCTTGGAGGTGGGGCTGGACCCTAGTCACTCACGGCTGTCAGGTATTACTATTTATTTTGTATTCTTTTGTTTTATTATTTTAATTTTTCTTTATTTTGTACTTTTGTTTTTAAAGATTTTATTTATTTATTTGACAGAGAGTGAGAGAGAGCACAAGCAGGGGGAGCGGCAGAGGGAGAAGCAGGCTTCCTGCTGAGCAGGAGCCCGATGCGGGGCTCGATCCCAGGGCCCGGGGACCATGACCTGAGCCGAAGGCGGATGCTTAACCGACTGAGCCCCCCAGGTGTCCTTTATTTTGTTTTTTAATTAATTTATTTATTTATTCATGAAAGTCAGAGAGAGAGAGAGAGAGAGGCAGAGGCAGAGGGAGAGAAGCAGGCTCCCCGCCTAGCAGGGAGCCCGATGCGGGACTCGATCCCAGGACCCTGGGATCATGACCTGAGCCGAAGGCAGACGCTTAACCATCTGAGCCACCCAGGCGCCCCTATTTTGTATTCTTAAAAGCATCCTTTATTAATTACTCATTGAAGGCCTTTGATCGTAAAACCCCACCACTTTACTAATTGTTCAGATCTATGCAGCTTTGTCTCAAGGCAGTGATATTTGGCTCTGTCTGCTAGTTCAATGCCTCACACAAGAACCTGGTTCTTTTTTTTTTTTTAAGATTTTATTTATTTATTTGAGAGAGCATGAGTGAGAGGGGCAGAGGGAGAGGGAGAAACAGACTCCCCACTGAGCAGGGAGCCCTATGTGGGGCTCGATCCCAGGACCCCAGGATGATGACCTGAGCCGAAGGCAGACGCCCGACGACTGAGCCACCCAGGCACCCCAAGAACCTGGTTCTTAATCCAGTTTTCTTTTCAAGAAAATTAGGAGACCCAGTAGGGGTCATTTAAGCACTTCTAGAGCTGTCTTGTTTTGGGAAGTACTAATGAAGAGCCCATGAAAGACTACATCTGATCCCTAATGACTCTGTCAGTGTCCTAGGGAAACAGCAGGGCCTGAAGTGATCCGCCCAGTAATTACGTTTTTTCCCTTCAGCCTAAACTTAACATGTGGATGCCATAAATGATTTATTCCAAAACTTTCAGGATTCTCTTGTGGCAGGGAAATACTCGGTGGAAAAAAGTCTAATCTGTTTTTAAATATGTTTTTTTAAAGATTTTATTTATTTATTTGACAGAGAGAGACACAGCGAGAGAGGGAACACAAGCAGGGGGAGTGGGAGAGGGAGAAGCGGGCTCCCCGCTGAGCAAGGAGCCCGATGCCGGGCTCGATCCCAGTACCCTGGGATCATGACCAGCGCCAAAGGCAGACGCTCAACTGACTGAGCCACCCAGGTGTCCCCCGATTTTTTTTTAAAGATTTTATTTATTTATTTGAGAGAGAGAGAATGAGAGAGAGCGAGTACATGAGAGGGGGGAGGGTCAGAGGGAGAAGCAGACTCCCCGCCAAGCAGGGAGCCCGACGCGGGACTCGATCCAGGGACTCCAGGATCATGACCTGAGCCGAAGGCAGTTGCTTAACCAATTGAGCCACCCAGGCGCCCCCAAATATTTTTTTAATAAAAGAAAAACAAGAACAGGACCTCTTAAGACCTGTGTAGGCCCTAGACATTTTTACTTTGGACAGCACAACCAAATATTAAACATTTCATATCATAGCCTACATTAAAAGGTACCCAGGGCGCCTGGGTGGCTCAGTTGGTTAAGCGACTGCCTTTGGCTCAGGTCATGATCCTGGAGTCCCTGGATCGAGTCCCGCATCGGGCTCCCTGCTCGGCAGGGAGCCTGCTTATCACTCTGACCCTCCCCCCTCTCATGTGCTCTCTCTCTCTCATTCTCTCCGTCTCAAATAAATAAATAAAATCTTTAAAAAAATAAAAATAAAAAAAAAAAGGTACCCACATTTGGGGCACCCAGCTGGCTCAGTCAGTGGAGTGTGTGACTCTTGATCTCAGGGTTGTAAGTTCGAGCCCCACACTGGGTGTAGAGATTACTTAAAAAATAAAATCTTAAATAAATAAATAAAAATTTTAAAAATAAAAAAATAAAAGGTACCCACATTAGATACAATTCCCTACATCAGAGTTGAGGTGGGTGTCAGTTTGTATGTTGTATAGATACTAAAATTTTTAAATTCAAGTTTGTAATTTTCATATGTTGGATACAATGTACTTTTTTTCAGTCTCAAGCATTTTAGTAGGCCTTTGAAAACCCCAGCAACCGGGCCTGTAGAATCTCAGTGGCAATATGGCCCTGGAAAGAAAGAAAAATGAATTCTGATGACATTCTACATGAAATACATCAAGTAAAAATCATTAGGTATCAAACAAGGTTTTTTTAAACAGAAGCAATGACTGCTGGGAATTTGTAATGTCTCTGCAAAAGAAAATGCTAAAGACTGAGACGATAGGAAATTGCTTGCATTGATTTGAACAAGGCCAAATAAGAATCGATCAGGGACTTGATGAGGGGATGGTATCTACCTCCAAGATGATTCCAGTGGTCCCCCACCTCCCGGGATCCATGCCCTGTGTCGTCCCCGCCTACAGTGGGCAGGGTGGCCTGTCACCAATAGGGTATTGTAGAAATGTAGGGGTGTGACTTCCAAGGCTAGATCATAAAAGACATGGCATCCTCCACGGTGTGTTTGCTTGAGTGACTCACTCTGGGGGCAGCCAGCGGCCATGTTGGGAGGTTGCTGACGCAGCCCTAATAAAAGGTACCAACATCAGCATCATCTTGCCAGTCTGTGAGAGCACCATCTCAGCAGTACCTCCTCCAGCCACAGCCAAGCCTTCAGGTAGGACTGCAACATCATGAGAGACCCAAGAACCACTAGCTACACATCACTCGAATTCCTGACCCACAGAATCTTGCATGACTAAGCTGCCACGTCTGGGGGGTCATTTGCTCGACAGCGTTAGGTAACTAACACATCAGGTACTTAGGGTAACTAATCAGTGAACACAGGAGGCGCCAGAATTGTGGCTGGTTGCCTACCTAGCAGCCAGTCCTAACTTATCCTTCCTCCTTATGGAACCTCAATGTCCACTTGAGTTAGGGATGGCAATCTCACCCCCAGGAGAAGATCCCAGCTACACTTGGTCAATCATTGCCCACCCCATTCCCTTTGCTAGCAAATGACTTAAGAACATGCATTTGTGCATCAATGTCCACAATAGCCAAACTATGGAAAGAGCCCAGATGTCCATCGACAGATGAATGGATAAAGAAGACGTGGTATACATATGCAATGGAATATTATGCAGCCATCAAAAATGACACTTTGCCATTTGCAACAATGTGGATGGAACTAGAGGGTATTATGTTGAGCAAAATAAGTCAATCAGAGAAAGATAATTACCATATGATCTCACTGATATGTGGAATTTGAGAAACAAGACAGAGGATCATAGGGGAAGGGAGGGGAAAATGAAACAAGACGAAACCAGAGTGGGAGACAAACCATAAGAGACTCTTAATCATAGGAAACAAACTGAGGGTTGCTGGAGTGCGGGGTGGGGTGGGAGGGATGAGGTGGCTGGCTGATGGACACTGGGGAGGGTATGTGCTATGGTGAGCGCTGTGAATTGTGTAAGACTGATGAATCACAGACCTGTACCCCTGAAACAAATAATACATTATATGTTAATAATAATTAAAAAAAGAACAGGCATTTGCTTGATGTCTGGAAACACAGGAATGCTGTTATTTTAAATTTTTCAATATTTTTCTGATTTTTCGGGCGCCTGGGTGGCTCAGTTGGTTAAGCAACTGCCTTCGGCTCAGGTCATGATCCTGGAGTCCCAGGATCGAGTCCTGCATCGGGCTCCCTGCTCGGCAGGGCGTCTGCTTCTCCCTCTGACCCTCCTCCCTCTCATGCTCTCTCTCTCATTCTCTCTCTCAAATAAATAAATAAAATCTTTTAAAAAAAATTAAAAAAAATATTTTTCTGATTTTTCATTTGGAGCAAACAACTCTTGTTTTGAGAAAACACTTCTGTGAGTGTTTCAACCCAAAGGGAAAGCCAAACTTCTATTCTGGATGAAATTTGAAGAGCAAGAACCTAATTTTCCTGTGAATTAATGTCAGCTTTGTCTTCAGGTAGGTGGGACTGCATCTTCAACGTGTGTGGACATTAGATGGTGTCATTGGAGTGCAAGATAAGTCTCTTTTTTCCTTACACCTGGCCCCAGTGAAGGTGGGGTTTGACTCTAGATTCGAAGGACAGCCAAAAATACCCCTACAGGGCCAAAGAAGGCTGCCGGTTCAGGACCAAAGAGAGAGATGGCCTCTCAGGGGAGGGAACTCACCCATGGAGCATTAATATCTGCAACATACAACTGTGACTTCACGTTGTGATTTCCTTTTAATATCTCTTCATCTGACTCAAAAGAAAAGAAAGGGAAGGGAAGGGGAGGGAAGGGAAGGGAAGGAAAGGGAAGGAAAGGAAAAAAGCAACAGCCTACACTCAGCTATAATAAGGGAAAGAGAGAACAGCTGGGTTTCTGAGGCAGCCCAGAGAAAGTCATCACAGCCCAGAAAAGCCACATTGAAGATGGCAGGAAGTCACTGGCAGAATTCCCCAGAGCAGTAGGCTGGCTGTGTGAGTGACAACGGACTAGGAGCACAGATTTGATGGAAGTGTAAGCATCCATTAGGGGCTTAGAGGGGGGCTTCCTAGAAGCAGTCCCACCCATGCAGTACAGATTTTTGTCATAGGGGCTTAAAGGAAATGCTGACCCTTCCACACCGGCTCACACTGACGCTGGGATCCACCTCCCTGGTCCTTCCTGCCTACATTACAACGGGTCACTCCCCTGCCATAGTCCAGCCTGATGGGCTTCACCCTTCCACTCCATAGAACTTGGGTTTTCAACGCATTTTAAGATTCATTTGACAGCTTGTAAATATGTCCTGTTTAGTAGAACCATCTCTGAGAGATAAATGTGTCCTAATCATTGTTTCCTGTCAAAACCTATATTCTAACCATAAGAGGAAGAAAAGCAGTAAGAACAACTAAAAAATTAAAAAATAGATTCAGGGGGCGCCTGGGTGGCTCAGTTGGTTAAGCGACTGCCTTTGGCTCAGGTCATGATCCTGGAGTCCCTGGATCGAGTCCCGCATCGGG
>NW_025408861.1:0-38081 GCF_002201575.2 Neomonachus schauinslandi | reverse complement strand
CCCCCCTCTTGTGCTCTCTCACTCTCTCTCTCTCAAATAAATAAATAAAATCCTTAAAAAAAAGAAGAAACTGAAAATATTTGAAGTAATGCTTATAAGGGAATTCACATATTTAATTTTATTTAAAAATAAAGGATAAGAAATACCAGAAAAGTATAATATGTAGTAAGTTAAAACATTTTTTTTAAAGATTTTATTTATGTATTTGACAGAGATATAGCTAGAGAGGGAACACAAGCAGGGGGAGGGGGAGAAAGAGAAGCAGGAGGAGGGGGAGAAATAGAAGCAGGCTTCCCGCTGAGCAGGGAGCCCGATATGCGGCTCGATCCCAGGACCCTGAGATCATGACCTGAGCTGAAGGCAGATGCTTAACGACTGAGCCACCCAGGCACCCCTAATATATATTAAGTTAGAGAAATATAAAATGAAACTTAAATTTTACAGTGGAATTGTATAATCTAAGGAAAGAAGGAAGGAATTAAGGAGGATAAATGCAGAAAACAATAATTTAAAAATAACACTAAATAATCGGATTGTAGCTAACTGAATATAAACAGGGAATGAATGATAGTTGTACAAAATAACAAATAACACGAGGGAAATAACCATAAAAATAAGACAGAAAAGTAAGAGTATCATAAACTGCTGTTCTTTTATATTAAAACTAATTTAGTGAAAGTGGATAAAATGTATTATTTTCTACAAAGTAAGAATTTATCAAATTTATCAAATTTATCAAAAGTAAGAATTTATCAAAAGGACTCCAAAAGAAAGGGAAATAAAGAAAAGATTAATTAGCATAGTAGCATCAGAGAAAAACATCATCTAAATTCTATTTGTATGTAAAACACCAGTCCTGATGTAATTTACATAGTGATTCCTACCGCCATAATAATAGATCATTTTAATTTTAAGCCAATCCAGAGCATAGACAATGAAAAAATAGCTAATCTAATCATATTTGGAGAAAATAATATTGGTACCAAAATTTATTTTAAAAAAGGAAACTCCAGATAAAGCTAATTTAGGTATACCAGTTCAAAATTTTTGGTAAAATAACAACTGATACATTATGGAGAAGGTAGATGACAGGAGGTATTTATACCACCAAGTTTTAATGCATGCTATGAAGCCATGTTGACTAAAAGCAGTGCAGTATTAGCCCAGGGATGGAAAGTCCAGAAATCTATTAAAATGCTTAAATTACTTTAGGCTATTACAGTGGTATTGGCCACTTGAAATAACTTTTTAAAATACAGAAAATGCTGAATGCTGTCTGTAAAGTAAAATAAAGTTGCAGTCAAACATCACTCTGCATACAAGGTTAAATTTACAAAGAATTGTAATTTGATGCCAAAGGTAACTGGATCTGTTCTCAAATGTACATTTTATTTATTTATTTATTTTAGGTTTTTATTTAAATTCCAGTTAGTTAACATACAGTGTTATATTAGTGTCAGGTGTACAATATAGTGATTCAACACTTCCAAACATCACCCTGTGCTCATCAACAAGTGCGCTCCTTCATCCCCGCCTGGTGACCATCAGTGGTTTCTGTAGTTAAAGTCTGATTTTTGGTTTGCCACTGTTTCTCCCCCCGCCCCGCCCCTTTGTTTTGTTTCTTAAATTCAATATTCAATGTATGAGTGAAATCATATGATATTTGTCTTTCTCTGACATGTTTCGCTTAGTATAATACTCTTTAGCTCCATTTCATTGCAATGGCAAGATTTCATTCTTTTTATAGCCAAATAATATTCCATTGTATGTGAATGTGTGTGTGTGTGTGTGTGTATTTTCTTTATCTTCTTTATCCATTAATCAGTTGATGGACACTTGGGTTGTTTCTATAATTTGGCTATTGTAGATAATGCTCCTATAAACATCAAGTTGCATGTGTCCCTTTGAATTTGTATTTTTGTATTCTTTGGGTAAATACCTAGTAGTGCAATTGCTGGATCATATTATAAGAGAATATTATGAAAAACTAAATGCCAACAAATTGGACAACCTAAAAGAAATGGATAAATTCCTGGAAACATATAAACTACCAAAACTGAAATAGGAAGAAATAGAAAATTTGAACCAGCAAAGACATTGAATCAGTAATTAGAAACTCCCAACAAACAAAAGTCCAGGACCAGATGACTTCACAGGCAAATTCAACCAAACACTATTTCAGAAAATAGAAGAAGAAGGAAAGCCTCCAAACTCATTCTATGAGGCCAGCATGACCTTGACACCAAAACCAGAGAAAGACTCCACTAAAAAAGAGAACTACAGGCCTGATGAGCATGGATGCAGAAAGTCCCAATAAAATACTAGCAAACTGAATCCCTCAATACACTAAAAAAGTCATTCATCAGGACCAGGGGATTTATTCCTGGGTTGCAAGATTGGTTCAGCATTTGTAGATCGATCAACATGATACAACACATTAATAAAAGAAAGGATAAGAACCATATGATCCTCTCAATAGATGCAGAAAAAGCATTTGACAAAGTACAACATCCATTCATGATAAAACCCCTCAATATGGTAGGTTTGGAGGGAACGAACCTCAACATAGTAAACACCATATATGAAAAACCCACAGGAAAAATCATACTCGATGGAGAAAAACTGAGAGCTTTTCCTCTGTGGTCAGGAACAAGATAGGAATGTCCATTTAGTTTTTAAATAAAAATTGGGAGCATTAGGGTTGTGTGTGTATAACGCCATGTCTAAATTTTGCATTCCGTATTTTAGGGTGATTTGTCTATAACTGGTAACATACCTTTTGTTTTTAAATGTCTAAGACAGAGGCCAAGCATTGTAATTTCCATAGTGTTCAGGTTGCGAACACGTGATAGTGTGGCTTTAATGCTTATCGGTTAATCCTAAGTGTATATTTTTACAAAAGTACTGTAACTTAAGAGATTCAAAATAGAAAATGAGTTGTTTTGATTGCTAGCCACACCTCTTCCAGAGCGTCATCAGTTCCTGAGTCTACAGTCAAGAAGCTTACCTTCAAATGGGAGATAAGTACATCACACGCACACACACCCAGAGGAATCCGTGGCACATGTCAGGGGCCTCGCCAAGGACTGGTGGCAGGGGTTTGTATCCTGGTGCAGGCAGTAAGAGGGTAAATTGTCTCTATAACTCTTAAAAGTAATAATAAAACGGACTCAAATTCACTCTGCCTGTTTTATTGTCATGTGCATGTAAACCTAAACAATATCTGTGGTAAAGTACTCTTCCTGGAAAAAGTCTGAATTTTAGACACCATGGTTATAGAAGTGTTTCATTAATATATATACATGTACACACACATATGTTTCAAATTATTTTATCAGTTATACTTTAATAAATACGGTTTTGTTGGTGGAAAATACTTAGAATAATGGAGGGTTAACTGAGTGACTCTGTCATTTTTTGGGACTGGCTGCACAGGCCCACATCCTCTGCCAGTGGCCTTTAGCCCTGGATATAAGGCAAATGATGCTAGCACTGTGATTGTAAGGATGAAGAAATGAAGAAATAGAATTTGAATCATTTCAATCCATTAGTTCTAGTATCTACTTAGATACTTAATTTGTATTTAAAATTTAAAGTAGGGAAATATAATGTAAACTGCAAGTTGTAATATATTCATTAAGGAGAAAATTTTAATTCATATATAAGACATTTTGAAGAATCTGAGGTGTATATTTAAAATAGAAATTTATTCTGTTGGGGTTGTTAAATTGTTTAAAACTGACCAAATCAAGAAACTACTGAACTATCCATATTACTGAAAATCATTCTGTCCCATAACAGAAGGGATTTTTCAAATCCTGTGCTCTAGGTGTCCAAAACATTGGTGCACCCCAGTAGATAAGTCAGTAAGGGGAGCGGGTAGCTAATGGTTATCTCCGCATGTGGGCCATCCGTGGTCGCTGTCTTGAGGAAGAGTGGCCAGGACGTGTGCAGGGGCAGGTGAGCCCGTTGCGGATGCTGTCTGTGGCTTACTTGCTTACGTACACTTGGGACTTACTTGCAGCCCTCTGCCTTTGCCTGCAAAGTCTGTAGCATGCGCTCTCTGGGGTGCCTGAGGCTCAGACTGACTAAGGCAGCAAGGAAGGCGGACGACAGTAAGCATCTCCATACGGGGCTGTTGCATGACTTGCTAAAGCAAATGTGGAAATGAGGGAGATTGGGACTGTTTACTGCCAGGTGCACATTTGCCACAGATTTCTTCAAGAGCACTAAATACCAGTTTTGATTCAGTTTGAATAGGGAAATTGCCTGAACTATTTTAAATCACAAGGTCATTGTTCCCACCAGCTGAGGCAGTAGTGACTGGCTCGAGACTGTTGCCCCAGTGACCTGTTTGAATAAGAAAGCCGAAAGTTACCAGGAAGATTGGTTTCGTAATAAGAATGAAACAGAAGCAACTAGATAAAGAACCAAACATCTTAAGAGGCATTTTTGAAAGAAGAGGTTGTCTTTAGGAGAACGTTAAACAGTATTGATCCAGCTTCTCAAAAAATTAAAAAGTACATAATAATTTTAAAATACCTGAAAGAAGAGAAACAAGGATTCCAAAATATACTATCAAAGAGGGGAAAACGAAAGAGAAAATCGAAGAGAAATAAGCATCTTCCTCCCCTTGTGCACATGTATTTTGAACATAAGTCCATCTTTGTGTTTCATTCTCATGTTCTAGGTTAAGAAATGTTAGAGAAAGGGACAGAAAGAGGTGGTGGGTTGGGGGTTCTTGAAAGATTACAGTTGAACTATGACACTGGAATTTATTAAGATAAAGATTATATCACCTAAAGGCTGGATTTTAAATTTCATTTCTATCTTCACCAGTGTGCACCCCTACCTGAAATATGAACACCTTTAGGGTGGAGGCGATGACTTGTAGTAAGAGCTCGATGAATGTTTGATGAGGAGGAGTAGGTAACACCACAAGGTATGCTCAAGTTTATAGTGGACAGTGGACAGCACATCAGAGAACGAGTCCTGCAGCCATAAATATTTAATGAAGTCAAATAATTTATTAGTAGAATATCTTCATTCATCCCTTCAATGATATTATTTAGTACAGAAAGCAAATCTTCATTCCTTTTTTAAAAATTTTATTTATTTATTTGAGAGAGAGAGAAAGCACAAGAAGGAGAAGCAGACTCCCCGCTGAGCAGGGAGCTGACGTGGGACTCCATCCCAGGACCCTGGGATCATGACAGACGCTTAACTGACTGAGCCACCCAGGGACCCATCTCCATTCCTTTTTGAATTCAGATCACCATAGGAAGAAATTGTGAATGTCCATATATAGTCTACATGAAGCCATCAAATGGTTGTAACCAAAGAGATGTATGGATCACTGTGTTAATCTTTTAAAAGGGGTTATATTTACATTCAGCATAGAATGTAGAGCAGATTGACAAGAAATGTAGATGCAGTGAAATTGTAAACTGAAATTGTCACAAATTTCTAAGGTGGTATTTCATCTGACAACCATTATTGTCATCTAACAGTCGGGCTATGTAACTATAGAACCTTACAGTATTTACTAAAAGAGGTAAATCATAAAGGGCTTACGTCAGATAACTTTGGCTCTGGGCTAGTCTTAGCTACATAATTGCTCTAAAATTTTTGGCAAATCAGTTTACCCTTGGACATTACATTTCTGCATGTGTGTGCGTGAGTGTGTGCGTGTTCATGTGTGCATGTGCGCATGTGTGTGCGAATATTTTAATGTTTATGAAAACGCTTTGTAGACTACAGAGTATATAAATTGTATATCACAAATTCCAAGATGTGCTTTACTTTTCATGTATTTGGTAACACTGAAATTAGGTTATGTCTTGTAAGTGCTATTTGTTCGGTGACGTTGACAGCTGTTTTTGTTATATACATTAAAAATGGTGACTCTTACATGGTATTAAAAGAAATATCCATCCATTTAGGGACCCAGGCTAATAAGAGTTTATGCCATTGTGTTTCAAGAATGCTCATGAGGTCCCCTCTGTTCCATTCAGCCTAAAGGGAAAAAGACACAGGAGCACCCTGGGGGACATATATTTGGATCAGGCCATTTTAGATTATATTCACTTGGCCGGATCTTTATTATGTGACCTCACAAAACTATAAATTAGGCTAGGAATGGTAGTTTCTATTACCCGAAGGGAAATGTAATAAGTGGGGGCAGCTCCAGTTGGCCACATCCCTGAGCCTCAGCCCTCATTAATGATCATAGGGGCTACCTGCTGGAAGATGCTCTCTCTGACTTTGCTGTTTTTGATTTTTGCAATATACACCTGTTTCCTTCACTGAAGTTATCATTTTTCTTTTAATAAACTTTAATCATTAATTTTCTTTTCTTCGTACCCCTGGCTACAAATATCGTATGTTTTTTTTTTTTTTTCTCTAATGTATCCGCACAACTATCCACAACAAATATAATGATCTCATTGTAGTTTTAATTCTGCTTTTTCCTGGTGACTAATACTGTTGAACATCCTTTCATGTGCTTCTTTGCCATCCTTATAAACTCTTCAGCAAATTTCTTTTTTCTCATTATCTAATCTGATTGTTTTTGTTATTTTTAACTATTAATTTTTTAGTATCATTCATGTATTCTAGATAAAAGTTCTTGGTCATATACCTGGTTTGCACATCATGTAGCTTGCTTTTCAAACTTTGAGAATTTGAGAAAGTCAATTTTGTCATTATTTTCTTTTATGGATTGTGCTTTTGGTGTCAAATCTAAGTCACTCTTGCTTAACCCTAGATCCTGAATATTTTGTAATCATTTTCTAAAAGTTTTATAGTTTTATGTTTTATATTTAACCCAGTTATCCATTTTGAGTTATTTTTTGTGTAAGGCATGAGATTTCAGCCTGTTTTTTTCTTTCACCCATGGATTTCCACTTGCTCCAGCATCATTTCCTGAGAAAGCTATCCATGTCTCTACTGAATTGTTTTTGCACTATTGTCAGAAACTAGTTGGCATATTTCTGTGGATTTTTTTTTCCAAAAAAGATTTTGCCCCATTGGTCTGTATGTCTGTCCCTGTGCCAGTACCACCCAATTTTGATTATTGTGGCTATATAATAAGTGTTAATCTTGGGCAGACTGATTCCTCCCACTTTATTCTCCTTTTTCAAGGTTTTAGTCTTCTGCATTTTTATTTCCATATAAATTTGAAAATAATCTTGTCTATATCTACAAAAATCTTTCTGGGATTTTTTATATGAAATTGCATTAAACCTACATATCAGTTTAGGGAGAACTGACATATTTACTATGTTGATACTTCCAATACATAAATACAGTAGGTCTCTCCATTTATTTAGATCTTCTTTGATTTCTTTCATCAGTGTTATGTAGTTTTCAGTATACACATACTACACATATTTTATTAGAATTATACCTAATTTCTCTTTTTTTAGAGTGTACATGTTATTATATTTTAAATTCCATATCCATGAGTTAATTGCTTTTATATAGAAATATAATGGGTTAGTTTATATTATCTTGTATCCTGCAACCTGGCTGAACCACTTAAGAGGCCTAGGAATTTATTTATGGATGCATTTGGATTTTTTTTTTTTTTTTTTTTTTTTTAAAGATTTTGATTTATTTATTCATGAGAGACAGAAAGAGAGAGAGAGAGAGAGAGAGAGGCAGAGGGAGAAGCAGGCTCCCAAGGAGCAGGGAGCCTGATGTGGGACTCGATCCCAGGACCCTGGGATCATGACCTGAGCCAAAGGCAGACGCTTAACCATCTGAGCCACCCAGGCGCCCTGGATTTTCTTCATAGGTAATCCTGTCATCTGCAAATAGAAACAGTTTTATTTATTCCTTTCTGATCTGCATAAATTTTTTCCTTTTCTTGCCATATTGCACTGACCATAACTTCCATCAGTATGTTCAATAAAAGTAGTGAGAGCAGATAACCTTGTCTTATTTCCAATTTTAAGGGAATAGCAGTCATTCACCACTTATATTACCTGTAGATTTTCTGTGGATAATCACTATCAATTTAAAGAAGTTCCTCTCTAGTCTTACTTGTTTTAGAGTTTTTACCATGAGTGGCTGTTGGATTTTGTCAAGTGCTTTTTCTGCATCATTTGATAAATCATGTGATTTTTCCTTAGCCAGTTAGCATGGTAGATTACATTTATTTATTTTTGAATATCAAAGCAGACTTCTTTCCTTGGAATAAATAGTACTAGGGCATGAAGTATAATTCTTCTTACATATTTGTGAATTTTATATGATAATATTTTGTAAAGTATTTTTTTAATCTGTAGCTGTGAAGAATATTGGTCCTTAGTTATATGCGATGGAGTCATTCCCAAAAATAAGTGAAGTATGAAAAACCTCACCTCTTTCCACATCCCTTTACAACACCTCCCATTTGTAAAATAATTATGTCAGATATTTTATCTGCATTCATTTAAAACTACATCAGAGGACGTTATAAGTTTTGCTTCAACTGTCAAAGATAATTTAGAAAGTTTAAGAGGAAAAGCGCAGTCCATTGTATTTTTCCAAGTTTTTTCTTAGCTGTGTGCTTCTTTCCCTACTGATGTCCTAAGGTTCCTTAATTTATTGTTTTCTTTCTGTTTAGAGAACTTGCTCTTAGGCATTCATTTAAGGTAGGTTTGATGATGACAAATTACATCAGGTGTCCTCCATCTGATAATGTTTTGATTTCCTGTTTATTACAGAAAAGGTCATTTTCATTGCATATAGGATTCTAGGTTGACAATTCTTTCTTCTTCTCCTTCTTCCTCTTCTTCTTCTTCCCCTCCTCCTCCTCCTTCCTCCTCCTTCTCCTCTTCTTCCTCCTCCTTCTTCCCCTCCTTCCCCTTCCCCTCCCCCTCCCTCTCCTCCTCCTCCTTTTTCTGTGAGCACTTGAAAAATGCTCTGTAAACTTCTCTACCCTCCATGGTTTCTTGTGAGAAACTCCTGTCATTCAGGTTTTTTTTCCTATAGGTAAATTGTCATTTCTGTCTTGCTGCTTTCAAGATTTTCCCTTTGTCTTTAGTGTTCAGAATTCCAGCTATGATGTTGTGTGAATTGGGTGTTTTCTATTTTGGGCTCACTCATCTTGAATCTGTGGGTTTATGTCTTTTGCCTCATTTGGAAAATTTTAGCCATGCTTTCTTTTAGTATATCTCAGGCACTCCCCACTATCCTCCCAGGACTCCGATGTCTGATATTTTGTTATGTAGTCCTGTTTTCTCTCTGTTATTTGAGTAATTTCTGTTGTTCTGTGTTCCAGGTTAGTGGCTTATTCCTGTCTTCCCCATTGTATTGTTAAGCCTGTTCATTGAGTTATTTCAGTGAGTGTGTTTGCATTTGGGTCTTCTTAGTAACTGTTTCTTTGCTGACATGTTCTATCTTTTCATTTGTTTCAAGTGTGTTTATAATTGTTCTTCTTAGCAATTTTGTGATAGCTATATTAAAATCTTTATCAGATAATTTTAACATCTCTCATCTCAGCATTGGTTTCAGTTAATCATCCTATTCCATTCAGTTTGAGATTTTCCTGATTTTTCTCTGATGTGTGATATTTAAATGGAAAATGGCATATTTTGGATAATAGGTTCTCTGGATCTTGTTTAAACCTACTGTTCTAGCTGCTTTCCTTGGACACTGCTGTGGTACAGGACATAGGGGGCCCCAGCTCCTTACTTTGGAGGGATGAGAAGTACATTTTGCCCATTCAGAAGGGTCTTTGTTACTGCTGGGTGAGTGTGGAGGTTCTGGTTCCTGTAGGCATCAGCTGTCCCTCAAGGTAGTGGGCTTGTCACCCCTGGTGGGGATAAACTTACCAGCCCCTATATGTCCGCCTCTGACATCATTGTATCTTATGTCTTCAAGAACATGGAAGCATAGGCTCCCCACTTGGCCTTGGTGAAGGTGGAGTCTGTTTTTTTGTGATATTTATCTGGATTGGAGGAATTATCTTCTAAATATTTGCCATATTAGTAGGCTGCTCCTTTCTCTAATGCTTTGATGGGACTTTTTCTGTTTGTGCCCACTGGCTTTTCTGGGTTACTGGCTTCTTCAGTTATATTTCTAATATAGGAGTCAAAAAGAATACCCAGAGAAATCTCCCCTGTGCCCTTCCTTGGGTCTTGAGGTCCCCACACAGCTTGACTTTTCTATACACCTTCCAGAGAACCTTTTAATATATATTAATCTACAGTGTAATATAAATATATATAAAATAATTAATGCCCAGCATCGTGTGTTATATTTAGTGGGAAGAATGGGGAATAGTATGTCTACTTAATGTTCCTGGAAGTCTTTGTAGACTAGTTTGTAAGAGTCCTGGTTCTGAAATAATCATGGGTTCAAATTCTAGTTCTGTTACACAGAAAATCTGGACCATTAGGCAAGCCTCATCCCATTTTTCCCTAAGAGTCTTTCCTTTAAACTAGAGATCACTTACAGTATCCATGTTAGCTATTACAAAGATCAAACATACACATTTCTGCAGTGCGTATGGCACATATTTAGCAACCAATTAACTTGAGCTACTATAAAATGAGTCCATTTTCTGTATATTCAGAATTTTTTATAAAAAAGTTAATTATAGAAAAAAGAGAAATCCCTAAATGGAGCATCTTTAATTCTGAAGATCTGCAGCTCCCCTAATGTGGTTTCCGTGATGTCCTGATCTCCACAGCTTTCCTTCATCTCAGCTGGCTCTGGAGAGCGTGGCCCCATGGCCGCCAGAATCCTGAGTTCAGATTCGCTCCCATCAGCAGTTGTAGCAGAAGCTGTACAGATGCTACCCCTGTAGCTCGGGGACACATCTCCTCTTGCCTTTGTATAACTGGGCATTACGACTGCATCAGCTCCGCGGGCGCTTGCACATGCACATGCACGGATGCACACACATGCATACACTCAGACATGCACACACATGCACACACAGCCTCACACACTGACACGCACACATAGACACACACATGCACATGTACACACAGACGTGCACACACACTGACACGCACATGCACACACAGACACACATGTGCACATGCACACAGGCACACAAACAGACACACGCACAGACAGGCACACACAGACACATGCACACACACAGACACATATATGCACATGTGCGTACACAGGCACAACATGCACACACATACACAGACATGCACAGGCACACACACACAGTCACACACACAGACACACAGGTGCACACACACATGTGCACATACACACAGGCATGCATGTACACAGACACATGCACACACAGACACAGACACACGTGCACACACACACATGCACACAGATGCACACACACATATGCACATGCACACACATGCTGCTGTGGGGTCCCCATGTTGTCCAGTTTCCTCCTGAGCCCATAGCTGCTCTTCAACAGGTATCTATGTGCAAAGAGGTGGAGAAGTATACTTGTGTCTTTTTTTTTTTTTTAAAGATTTTATTTATTTATTTATTTTAGAGAGAGAAAGCGGGGAGTGCACAAGCAGGGAGGAAGGAGCAGAGGCAGAGGCAGAGGAAGCAGCAGACTCCCCACTGAGCAGGGAGCCCAGGACCCTGAGATCATGACCTGAGCTGAAGGCAGACTGAACCACCCAGGTGCCCCTAATTGTGTCTTTCTAAAATACTTGTATTCCTTTTCACTAAAGAAAAGATTGTATTTGTTTATAATGGAAGTATTTTTAGGCTGGAATTAAAGTGTTTAACTTTTGAATGCTGACATTGGGCATGCTCCCCCAGTGTTTTATTTACATGAAACAGACATGAATTTGTGAGATTGTGTATTTCGAAAACCAGTGGTTGGGAAAACTGAGTAAAACCTGGATCTTGAAAAACCATATACATATATACATAATATCACTTTTTCAACACTTTATATGTTTCCTGTCTCTGCCTAGGAACTTAAAAACCCTACTACTTTACTCCTCCACATATCCTTCCCAATTAAAAAAAAAAAAATCACTTCAGTCCAGAGCTAGTGTTTGGTGAGGTTGGTTTTGTTTCCTTCTGCATCTTAGATGAAGTGTGTTTGGCAGGAATTCGCTGTTTGGCTTTCAGACGAGTGGGAAGCATCATCATGGTGCCCTGCATGAGATCTCAGCTGTGTGCAAGAAGGGATTATAACCCTGGCGTTACCAACACGACGCTACAGAGAGGAGGCTAAATTTCCTCTCCGGATCTCAGTACGACCGGCTTAATAGGTGACACAACAAGGGTTCTGGACACACAAACCCAGAGGGTCTTGTTCAATTTGGTGAACAACTTGTGACATCATAAATTATAATGCTACGTCTTCTGTTTAGCATTGTGATCTTGTGCTAGCTTTTGATAGTTCCTTTTGTATTAAAAACATTTGTTTTAAAGCAGTCAATCATATAAATGCTTAAAACTTTAAAATCAATGCAGTAATCCTGAAGAAAGGAAGAAATAGTGATGTTTTAAACAATGAATTTTCTGAAGTAACAGCTACACATTAGCCATGTATAAAGAAAAGAGTCTCCCATTGAAACTGAGAGAAATTAAAACTGTAATCTAAGATATAAAATATGGAGACAAACTTAATTTTAAATAATATCAAAAGTTCTAATAAAGATGCTTTTAAAAAGGGTGGGTTAATTAATTTTTGTAAAAAGGAGATTGAAGAATGATTTAACATCAACATTCAAATGCTCATTTAAATAGTACTTGTAATTTTTTAATTTCTTAATTTATGATCACTGATGAGTCAGTTAAGCAATTTAAAATTTAGGTACTATTTAATGTGTTAAATACTACTATTATCAGAAATTGTGTGTGTGTGTGTGTGTGTGTGTGTGTGTATGTATACATACGGGGCTCAAACTCACGACCCTGAGATCAATACCCGAGCTGAGATCAAGAGTCAGACATTTAACCAACTGAGCCACCCAGGTCCCCAGAAATTATATTTTATTACCATTATCAATGCAGAAAGTTTAGACTGTGCAGGCGTGTGAATATGCAAAGGGCAAGTTGCAGATTGATTGCAGTATGAAATACTTTAAGGGGAAAAACACATTGTCGTCTTATAAATTGACCATGTGGGCAACAAGTGTGATTTATCATTAACTGAAACACTTGGATTGAATGAATATGTTTTGCCCTGGAATTTACCTTCATCTTTGAAACAGATGGTCTTCATTCTATTGGTTGTCAGATTATATTTAAGAAAAAAAAATTGGTTTGTGTGATTACTCTCTAAATTACCTAATACACATTATGTCATATGACCAAGTGTCTAACTTTTTAAGTAACTGAGTTTGGAAGAATCCCTTAAAAACTTCAGCCATAGAGGATGACTAAAACTAGCTTTTATAGCTAACAAAGTAAATGATGAATGAGCTAATAAATTGACTTGTGAATCAAATTCTTTTGGGTAGTTTAATTAATTAGCTATAAGTAAGAAAACATATTGTCAAAGCAGAATGCTGACTTTAAATCCAAGTTTTATAATTTATTAGCTCTGTGAGTCAAGTTGAGGAAATTATTTAACTGTCCTGTCTGTCTCTTTTGTTGTTGTTATATTTGTTTAAATATATGAAGTGGGAATGATAATGCTTAGCTATCTCAGGGGTTCCTTGGATAATAAGATAATATAGTTATATAAATTAGGCTTGTAAGATATCACACTTGGTAAATACTCATATTAGCTAATATCTTATCAACAATTTATAAGTAATGTGATCTGCACTGATATTTAGGGAATCCTAGTTATAACCCAGACTAAGGTTTGTCTAGCAAAATATTTTTTCAATACAGAGACTTTATTTTTAGAACTGTTGTAGCTTCACAGTAAAATTAAGAGGAAGGTATGGAGATTTGCCATATGCCCCCTGACCCACCCACAAGCACAGCCCCCCCCCACTATCAGCACACCCTACTGCATTAGCGCATTTGTTACATCTGATGAATATTCATTGACACATCATCATCCAAGGTCCATACTACACATTAGGGTTCACTCTTGCTTTTGTACATTCTCTGGGTTTGGACAAATGAATAATTATATGTATCCATTACTATTAAAAATAATGCAATATGTTATGGGTAAAAATAGCAAATAAAATAGATTTCTAAAAACACCATACAAAAGAAGCCAGGCAAGAATGGAATAAAGAGGAAGAAAAATGGAATAAAATTCAGGGGTGGTAGAAACAGAATACACAGTAAAAAAAAAAAAAAAAGGTAGACCTACATCCAGGCATACAGTTTCTTAGATTAAAGTTCAATAGACTGATTGTCTAATGCCATGCTGTATGGAAATCACAGAAGTCCCCCTCCTGTCACCCTCCAGTCATTATCTACACACAAGTAAGACTGTCCTGACATCTAATAGCAGTTATCTTTTTGTCTGTTTTAAAACTTGGTATAATTAGTATCTTACCTGAGGCACTCCTTTGTGTCTACCTTATAGTAGTTCTCCTTATCCATGGGGGTACGTTCCAAGACCTCTCGCAGACGCCTGAAAACGCAGACAGTATGGAATCCTACATGTGTTGTGTTTTTTGCTGTACATACACACCACGATAAAGTTTAATTTGTTAATGACAATAATAACTATAGCAGTATGCTGTGATAACAGTTCTGTGAATGTGGTCTCTTGCTCTCTCAAACTATGTTATTGCACTTGCTGGGCGGACGTGAGGTGATAAAATGGCTGTGTGTACAGATGCAGGAGGTGAATGAGGTAGGCCCGCGATGCAGTGGGAGGCTGCTGACACCCTTCTGATGCTTCATCAGGAGGGTCCTCTGCTTCCAGCCCCAGTCAAGCACAGGTGACTGAAACCGTGGGGAGTGGGGAGGCGGCGGGGGGACTGTATTTCATTAGCATTTTGCCTGTGACATGCATCCATGCTGTTGCTGGGAGGTACCGTTCATTTGTTTTCTTCGCTGATACCCACCTTCTTCTAATCCACCTGATGAGGAATCCGCATGCGTGTATCCATTCTGGTATTTGGCATTTATGAGGTTTACCATTGGAACCATTGTGAGGAGTGCTAATGTGCACACTCATAATGTCCCTGCACGCATATCTGTGTTACACGTGTATAACATTGCAGGGGAGTGTGTACCTAGCAGCCACACTCTTGCACCATAGGGTATGGGCGTGTTTACCCCAGTCCTTACCAGAAGTGGCTTTATGAATTTAGCGTTCTGTCTGCAGCAGAGGGGTTGCTGGCTTGCTCCACATTGTTGTCAAAACTTGATATTTATTGATTGCTCCACTGTGCTCCTGCTCTTTTCCACGTGGTGGCATTTTATTGCAGCTTTATTTTGTATTTTCCTGATGCCTCCTGAAGTTGAGAACTTACGTATTTGTTCATAGTGGTGTCCAGCTAGCCCAGCAGCACTTGCTACTAGGATAGTAGTTTTTACTGCGTTGAAGTGTCGTGTTCATTGTATTTCATGTGACTGACTGTACATGGTCCAAGTATGAATCATCTGGGTAGTTTCACTGATACACATCCTCTGTCCCTCCATCAGTCACGGATTGGTCAATGTTAACATAGCTTCACACTTGGGCTCTGCACCTGGTATATGACTTGTTCTTTTCTGTGCAGTTCTTTTTTTTTTTTTTTTTTTACAGTATTAATAGACCCTTTGGTTTTTCACATGAATTTTAGAAACAAAGTTGTATGTTCATATGCAAATATAGTCACACTCTACTGATTTTATTTGGATTTCTCAAAATACATAATTTGGAGGAGGGGAATGATAAACCTACTATAGTGAGACTTTTAATTCACGATCATAGTATCTGCTTTTTAAAGTTTATTCTTTGAACAATTTCTTTAAATAATATCTTTTTCACATTTTTGTGTATAGAGATAAAGGAGACCTTTGCTAGATTCATTCCTAAATATGTGCTATTTCAGTGCTATTATAAGTAGTATTCTCTTTATTTTTTTAAAGATTTATTTATTTATTTTAGAGAGAGAGTGTGCCCGAGTGGGCTGGGGGGTAGCAGAAGGAAGGAGAGAGAATCTCAAGCAGACTCCCCACTAAGCATGGAGCCCGACATGGAGCTCGATCCCACAACCCTGAGATCACAACCTGAGCCAAAACCAAGAGTCAGACGCTTAACCAAATGAGCCACCCAGGTGCCCCTTAGTAATATTCTCTTTAAATGTTCATTTTTTTCTTTGACATCATGATGACAGGCATCCTTTTTGTTCCTATTCTGAGGAGGAATTTCTTCATCATTTTACAGGCTAGTCTAGCATGCGTTTTCTATAGAGATTTATAGATAAATTTTTACCCTGTTAACGATGTATTATTATTCTGACTTTGTCAGTTTAGAATTTTGTCAAATACAGTTTTGGAATTTTCCTGATGATTAATTAATTTTTTTTTTTTTTTTTTTTTTACTTATGTTGAGTCACAAAGATTAATTTTCTAATGTTAAACCACTTGTACAATAAATTCCACTTGGTCATGATTCATTACCTTCTTTTTGTATTTAGTGGAATCAATTTTTTATACTTCATACAAGATAGGATTTTCCATCTGTATTCATGAGAAATATTGTTCTGTAATTTATGACTTTTATAGTCTTTGTCATGTATTCATTTTGTTTTGTTGGATTTGTCTCCCTTTTAAAAAGTCAACGTTTATAATACAAAAACTTTCATTAAATTAATAACAGGCAAAAATTTGAATACTTTATAAAAAATAATTATATAAAAATACAAAAAATAGCACCTGAAAATGTGCTGAACATCATTTTCATCATAGATTTGCAAGTTAAGCTTCAGTAAGATGGCAGGTCCTACTCATTCGTTCAGAAAGAAAAGTGGTTGGAAATCTGTTTCAGTGTCCCTGTCCTTCTCAGGTTTTACCTCTTAGTGGTCCTCTAGCCCAGCCTCTAGCCAGCCTTCCCAATCAGGCTCCTGCAGTCTCTTAAGCCACTTTGTTTTTCAGAGGAATTGCCTTAACTCTTTCGTGTCCAGTCTGCCTGTTCCCCAGCTCATTACATGACGGGATGGGCAAACCAACTCCAAATCTAATCCTCCAGCCAGTGCCCGGGTTGGATCAAAGCCTGCCAGGTCAGCTGTCGATGCTCACTGCTCCTCTGAAAGCTTCTTGCTTCTCTGGAATCTCTCTCCTCTTTAAGCACTGTTGTTTCTGGAACTCTCTATACCTTTGAGTAGATGTCTGCTGTCAAGGGGGAGCTTTGGTTCCCCAGGTAGTATCCAGTCCTACCAAGTGCTACCTGGAAGCATCATTTACTGGAAGCATATACTGGAAGCAGTATACATTTTTTTTAAGATTATTTATTAGAGAGAGAGCACAAGCAGGGGGAGCAGCAGGCAGAGGCAGAGGGAGAAGCAGGCTCCCCGCTGAGCAGGGAGCCCGACGCGGGGCTCAATCCCAGGACCCTGGGATCATGACCTGACCCGAAGGCAGACGCTTAACCAACTGAGCCACCCAGGCATCATCACAGTATACATTTTTAATTTAAAAAATAGTTTTGCTATGGTAACATAGCAAAGTTGGAAAAAATTTCGATACCTACTCTGAACCTGACCCTGTGTCAGGCATTAGGGGAACAGTAATGATCCTGAGATGCTATTCCTTCCAATCTTCATGAAGCTTTTCTGTTATGAAAGACAAAGATGTAACCAAGTCAGTCACAAAACAAATACTTCATAAAAATGGAAGTAAATATTCTGACCTGGAAAGTATTTCCTTACTTCCAGTAGGAGTAGACTGTCCTTTTATTAACCAACTTCTGCCTCATCTCTCACACACGCTAACTCCTTCACCCAGTGGAAATGTCAAACACAGGAATTTTAATGTATAAAGAATTTTTTGTAGGAGGAATAAACACTCTTTAAGAATTCCTTCTATTAGTATTGACTGCAAAAAATAACAACAGACGAGAATGTTGAAACAGTTTTGTATATATTTCTAGGGTATACTCTCTACGTGAGAAGTGGTTGCTTCTTCTTTACTCTTAAGGTGTGTGCGAGAAGCAGATGGCATAATTCAGTTATTAACAGGTGGCACAACAGGTAAGAAATGAGAACAATTTAAGGGCGAGTGAACGCTAGGGAGCAATATCCATCCTGGCACATAGGGAATTAGGCGTGAGGTTCTCATTAGTTCTAATGAGTATGTGTGGCCAATCTGGAGTTTTCACATTGAATCAGCACGAAGCTATGTAGCACAGGTGTTTAATTGTCTCTTGATCCAACATCTGAATAGATTAAAAGACCGTAGAACAAAGCCCTCTCACTTGCAAAAACAGAAAGGCCTGGAAAACAATACTATGTTAAATTAGAAAAATTTAAGAAAATTTGAGGAGTCTATTGAGCAAAACTTAGCTTCATCTCATTTAATAAATTTTATATATAGATGTGTGTTCTTGTACGTGCAGTGGTAATACAGTAAAATATTGAAAATTTTATAATGTCAGTATTTTTGTGTGTGTGGTTCAATTTTTAATACTATTATTTTTATTCAAATATATTTGATAGAACAAAACTCATTTTCTGGTATCTAAGCACTAAAAGTTTCTTCAATGATATCTTTGCCAAAATGTCCCCAGTATACTAGCGGATGCTTCGGTGCATGTGGATGTACTTGTGATTTCTGTCCCGTTCAGTGAGGTAGCAGCAACCTTAGCTTGTTGCGGAAACTTGGTCGTGGGGCGAGCATAGGGAAGCCACGTGTGCTGTCTTTTCTACTCATATTTATCTACTCAGTTTGCTGTTTTTGTATGGCAGATTTGCAGACATCACCAAAAAACTTGATATTAGGTCCTAGCAACCCCAGAGAATTGTTTTCTTCAGGTCGTATTTCACAAGATACTGGAGAGATACTTCATAGTGACTTTACTGCTTCTGAATTTACCGTGTATATGGTTTAGCTATAAAAGTTCATTTGGTTTTAATATTTAGACTTTCTTTGCTTGTTGTCCTCATTTGGGATGTTATATTTACATATGATTTGCTATTTTTTAAAAAAACAAATGTTCAGCCTTTAAAAAAATCACATTCCTTTGAAGATGACAAAATCAGCATTGAGAATATGTGATGAGGTTTGTTAGAGGAAAGTTAATCTGTGGATTAAGTCAAATGTATGTTTATCCAAGAAAAAATTCCTGTTCCTATACATTGTGTGATTCACTGATATCTGTAGTTCTGCAAAGATGATTTTGGAGAACTTCTATGTCCTTTTCCACTGTGCACTGTCCTGGGCAGGCTCTTTAGCCTTCTGGATGTCTGACTTCTGCTAGATAATAAAAATAGGAGTATTTTCAGGATTAAAGGAGACAGAAAATGAACGGTGTTTGGAATCTTAAGAGCTCAACAAATACCAAGTCTTCTTCTATTTCTCCTACTTTTGCAACGAAGAAAATCACTTGGCTCCCGTGTAAAACATAAATCATTCCAGTGTTCCAGTGTCATGTGTGTGATTGCCTAAATCTGTGTTAGGGTTTGGGAACTTCATATATAATAAATACCCCCGCATGGGATCCAACAATGGTCTCTGAACGAGAATATGAGACGTGTTATCCTAGAGAGGGTGCTATTTATATTAAGAGAAAAGATTAAAAGGTGCCATTGTATAGATCCTAAAAAGATAAGTAACTCTCTGCTCTTTTGGCTCCTCATTTAAGGAAGAAAAGGTAGAATAAATAAGTTTAAAATATATCTTCATATAAAGCCCCTGTTTCTGAAGATAGTCTATGCTCCTCCCACTAAGAGGGCCGTTTTTCTTTGCAGCTTTATATCACGCATGAGTTTTGCAGTTAGTGAATGAAAACAGTGTTGCATTAATGAGAGCCCACAGATGTATTTGCACCGTTTCTTACAAAGGATATTTATTTTACTAATTTAAATAAACATTGGAAAAGAAATGTTACATCTCTGTGATTCTCATATGTTGTGAAGACCAATACTTTGTTTCCAAAAACATGCATACAATATTATTTCTAATCGTAACATCATTTTTTTTTAAAGATTTTATTTATTTTTTAGAGAGTGAGCGAGAGAGAAACAGCATGAGAGGGGAGAGGGTCAGAGGGAGAAGCAGGCTCCCCGCTGAGCCAGGAGCCCGATGTGGGACTTGATCCCAGGACCCTGGGATCCTGAGCCGAAGGCAGACGCTTAACCATCTGAGCCACCCAGGTGCCCCGTAACATCATTTTTTAAAGTAAAGGTATTTTTTTTTATGAGACTGTTTTTTTTTTTTAAGATTTTATTTATTTATTTGAGACAGAGAGAATGAGATAAAGCATGAGGGGGGGGAGGGTCAGAGGGAGAAGCAGACTCCCTGCTGAGCAGGGAGCCTGACGCAGGACTCGATCCCAGGACTCCAGGATCATGACCCTAGCCGAAGGCAGTCGCCCAACCAACTGAGCCACCCAGGCGCCCTAAAGGTATTTTTTTATTCAGTCATGTCCTGTGTTAGAAATTACTAAAAATAACGAAAATAAAAATTACTAAAATAACTGCAAACATATGCACACAGAAATGGAAGAAAGACAATCACCCAGAAATATTTTATGAAAAATTCTCCTCGATTATTATTGCAAGTGTGCAGTCTTCTTTTTCCAGGTTAGCATTTCCAACAAGCTGCTTCTGCTGTATGCAGGAATTTTCTAGGCTCATGGGAATGATCAGGCCTCTATAGCAGACCTCAGGCTCATCATGGTAAATGGCTCACTGATCCTAAGATACAGAGCCTCACGTGCTGCTCACGTCTCCAGCAGCCGTTAGCTTGTTTTCTGTTCCTCCCCTCCTCAGTGTGAAGACTTTGACATATCTTGTTTTTGTAGGACATTCAAACCTTTTATCAGTTCAAGATCATTATGAAGTCTGGTTCTCACCTTCGGCTTTTTCTAGTAAGAGGATTAACCATGACAGTGTTGGTGCCTGCATCCGGCTCCATATCCCTGACACTATGCTACATGCCCGATTTTCTTAACTAAGAAAATCATGATTGTCCAGGAAAATACTTAAAAATAAAAATATTTTGGGATACTTGGGTGACTCTGTTGGTTAAGCATCCGACTTGAGTTTGGCTCAGGTCATGATCTCAGGGTCCTGGGATGGGGCCCCATGTCAGGCTCTGTGCCCAGCGGGGAGCCTGCTTCTCCCTCTCCTTCTCTCCCTCTCCTTTCCCCTCTCCCTCCCTCTCCTCCACTGCCCCCCCAGTCTCTCCATTTCCTTCTTATTTTATGTTTTTCTCTGTCCTTTCCCTTCCTTTTCATCTTTCTGTCTTTATTTTTCTTCTAATAGAGTCAAGAACTTGGCAGAAGAATATTCTGAAGAGAAAGAGAGATGCTTTCATGTATTTTCATCCCATAGTTTGCGTTAAAACCTGCAGATCAAATCAGTGGTTTTAACGGAAGTTGTTGATACTATAAAACATGGATGTGTATATTCTGGACGGATTGTTGTCCTGTAAAAGTTGTCATCACTAATACAATGTAGGGACTGACTGCCTTGATGTTCTTGCTTTGTGTGAGAAACGTATTTTCTTCAGTCTGACTTTCTGTTCTTTCCCTCAGTGTGTGGCATGGACGTGCCTCTGCCGCCTGCCGTTCACCAGCCCTGAGGAGCTCTTTACAGTCCTCTACCTGTTCTTCCTCTGAGCAACGGGAGCGATGTCCTTCTAGCTTAGTCCCACATCTCCTGAGGCACACCTCAGCACTTTGACCAAAACAGATGGAGCACATGTGTGTCTGACTCCATCTGCATTGATTGAGTCCAGAAAGATCTCAGCAGGTGTAACTTCATGGACGTTTAGTTAGAGTCAGAGTGTCCACTCAGTGACTTAGTTCCTCCAGTTTCTGTCCTCTACCCCCAACATTGGGAAATGCTTTGTGGAAGAAAGCAAGCAAGTGAAGGAAGTTACTATCTTCTACTTTACATTGCAGTTACAGTTCCACTTTACCTATGTATTTGTAAGAGAAGACGTTGAATCCTTGCAACGTCTGCATTTCTTTTTTTTTTTTTTTAAGATTTTATTTATTTATTTGACAGAGAGAGACACAGCGAGAGAGGGAACACAAGCAGGGGGAGTGGGAGAGAGAGAAGCAGGCCTCCCGCAGAGCAGGGAGCCCGATGCGGGGCTCGATCCCAGGACTCTGGGATCACGACCCGAGCCGAAGGCAGACGCTTAACGACTGAGCCACGCAGGCGCCCCAACGTCTGCATTTCTGATGCCACTTAAATGTCCAAAAACTGGCCTTGTATTTATGCTGTGGTTTTGTTCATGAAAACAGATTGTGTTTATGATGGGGTATACTAGTTGTCTCGTTTAATAGAATATGAGTTAACTTTCAAGCATATGCTAAGACAAATTTATGTAACTTCCATTTATCCAGTGTCTTTTTCTACCCACCGAAGTCTTAGATGTTTATGTGCAAGCAAATATATTTGCTGGGTGTTTGTTGGTTTTTGTTTTGCCTTACACAAATACATATTAACAGAAAGCAATACTTGAGGGGTAGGTTCATGGGTGGTGACCTCCCATCTTGCAGGTGTGGTCAGAAGGGGTGGGGATGACATCCTCAATCTGCCCTATTTTCATTCCTGAACAGGCACAAGCTCCAAGGGCCGAGTGCACCCCAGGTGCTGGGGTCTTGGTCCTATTTCCTACTGTGACCCAGAGTTTGATGTGCAGAGCAGTGATGCCCGGCTCTTGCATCACTGAGCCACACTCAGGGTGGCCAACATGTGGGCATAGGGCCAGGATGCAATTTGGCCTGCCTTAACTGTCTTCCCCCAGCCACATGGCAGATGGTCTCCTTGCCAGACATATTGGTCACATGGACACAGTGTCACTGAAGGTTGAAGAATGTGGCAGACTCCAATATGTCCTCTCCTTTAGGCACCTGATGTTCAAGGCTGATGACCAGTTCTCTTCCTCCCCTTCTGAGATGCCATTCCTGCATGCCATCTCCAGACTGCCATGGGAAAGCTACTTGCTGGTTTTTATTTATAGGTCTGCAAGCAAGCTCTGAGCACATTAAGCCATTTTTGAAAGATATTCAAGGTATTGAGTATCTTTTTGAAAGATATTGAAAGATTTATTGAAAGATATCTCCCATTTTAAGAATTGGTACATTTAACTACTGGGAAGTAGATGTCACATGTAAATTGGAAATTAAATTATACCCCACATATGAAACTTCCAGAGTAATATTCTCAGTTGTCCTCCAAAGACAAAATTGACAAATACTTTATAAGTAAAAAACCAGGTTCATTAGGAGAAAAGTAACTGAATATGTATTTCTGTATAACATCAGATTACAATTTTTTATTTCAATTATTTTCAATTGACTTTTTAACTGGTTATCTCTAGACAGAGTGGGGTATATGGAATCCATCCCGGTTTGCTAAATTGGTTGTATATTGCATCTGAGACCAGTATCAGCAGCCACCTTAAATCTGTATTTCTGTTTAAATAACAGTAATTTACTTACAGGATCATGTTTCATCCTAGACTGTCCTAAAATTATCGAGTGATTCAGTCCCCAGCCAATGAATAATTTCCCGTTGACAGATGAACTACCTTTACAGGCTGCCCTCTACTCACGGTAGTGATAACTCCATGGAATCACTTTGAAATACACCATTTTCCCAAGTTGTCATTAAGGAAATGAGGATTCAGTGTTAAACCATTTTTTCAAAACATAATTTTAAATAACAAGTGTCATGGAGATCAAATTTTCTGTGCACCAGACTGGTTTTAGCATAAGCGGTGAATGTTAGTGAAACCTCCAAGGTCCTCCTGTCAACAAAGCATTGACAAATACATCAATGAATTTCATAGGAAAAATAGGAAATGACATTATTTTATATCCCCATCTTGTTAGTGAGTGCACTAATCTGCTTTTTAACAAGAGGTAACCAAGGACAATAGAAAAAGCAGAAGCTTATTCTGATGCTGTGTGCAGATTACTCGGGCCCAGGAACATTTGCGGCCTCATACTTGGAGCAGTATGTCTGCCCATTCTGTCTCTCAAGAATGCTGAATCCAGTCTGAGGGGAGGAGGAGTAGAAGAGAAAAACAGAATTACCGCTGCTGAGCATTACCAGGGCAGTGACACCGAGTCAAGCACTCCACTGGCATGGCGAAGCACTGAGCACGGCAGGGAGCAGGAGTAGACCGCTCCCGGGCTCCACACACCCACACCCACACACAACACATTGATTATTTTACTAGTTGTTAACTGAATCGCAGAGAGAGCAAGTAAGTTCACACTGTTGAGAATTTTACCAAATCTGTATCTTAATGTGGAAGAAATGCTAAAATCTAGACCAACTTATCTCTAAAGCTCATTCTCTTTTGATTCCACCCAAAATACGTGGGTGTGCATGTGTGTATTTTATATATTCATATGACTGTTGTCTTAAGGGCAACGGTGTGTGCCTTTCATTGATGACAAGTGTTCAGACTCCTAATAACTAAGGTTATATATATATAAGTGGACTCACATCACCCATATCAACCCTCAAAACCTGGACTGAGAGCAAACTTCTCATGGCTTCATCCACAGCTGACTGTACTGGAAGAGTATCTTCAAAATTTTTAGGAATAATACTTCCTCACCTCAGATTCTATATCTAGCCAGATTATGTTCCATGAATAATGGTGGGACGAAGACATGTCAAAGATCTTACCACACCCAGAAACCCAAAAAAGTCTTTCCTGGATATTTTCTTCAGTACGAAGAAGTGGATCCAAAAGAAAGAAGTATAGAAAGTGCTAATTCACGCAGAGCAAAGACAGTTGCAAATGTGAGCAAATCTGAACAAACCATGACTTAAAAAAATAATAATCTGAATATGTTTGAAGTATTTAGATGTAAACTGGAATGGCATTTCAAGCCCAGAGTGATATGGACATGGCATGGATAAGCCGCTCTCGGCCTCAGGGAGAATTGGATGGCAGGCGGCCTGAGCCCAGTGGCTTATGGGGATTCCTGCTCTCAGTCTCCATGACTCTCCCCAGCTTGTGTCTCCACTGGCTATGTCAGGGTTTCAGTGCCTTACCGGTTAGCAGAGGAAGAAGGTTATCCATGGAAGAATAGAAGTAATCTATGCAATAAAATAAATAATGAGAGTAAAAATTTAAGTCAGGCTCTCATTATATAGATAATAAAATTAATGAAGATGAGCACAGGTTTTGCTGTGTTGAATTCTGTTATTGATAATGAACCTAAGATTACTGATGATTATTGATAAATAACTGGATAAATAATGAAACTTTCACTGACTCTTATTATAAGTGATGAAAATGTGTGTTATTGGCACCTTTACTCCTATTTTGAATATCTTGTGTTTTGTGAAGATTAAGTAAGGTAATGTTTATGAATACATATCACAGTGCATTGAAGGTATTAAGTGCTCAATAAAGACAGAAAATGATGATATTGAAAAATAGGGGAAAAAATCAGACTTCTTAAGAATGCAATTATCTCTCACTCTCCATTTCTGTTCCTCCTCTTTTTCTTTATACATTGTGACCTGATTTGACATTTCTTCTGACCTGCCATCACAGAAATGTAAATTTTGTATTTCAGACATTTGGATTAAGAATGTTTAGGTGCAGGACTGATAGGCAATTTGAAGTAATTGTTATACTTGACACCGTTTATCCCCCAGTTAAAATCAAGGAGAACACAACAGTTTTATTTGTTAAACGAGCCACACTCATCAAGCATTCTCACTAATGTTGTCTTGTAGAACGGCACTAGGAAGGGGCTGTATTCTCATATTGCTGTGTGTTTCCATCCTCTGCCGGTTACAGATACCTCATTTGGGAAGGGTGCAGACTTGGCAAATCAGTTTTGAAGCTAATTCTAATTTATGAACACATAGCTATAGAACAATTTTTAAAGGAAATATACCTTTTATTTCAAAAGAGACAAAATTGAGAGATAGTGTTTTTTGTTTTAGAATGAATATCAGAAAGCAATAATAAGGAATTATGTGGTGAGGTCCAAAATGATTCTTGAAGAGAAGACAGACCTGTGGAAGGCTGTTTCCCAGAGTGGTCATAAACATCACAACATCCTGTCCTAGATTTTGATGTGACCTGACTCATGGAGTAACAACTGCTCCCAGCTCATGTTTGAGTCATTCTAGAGGATGCATGCTTTGATGTATCATTCCCAGCCCGGGGAGTGAATAATTGGAGTTAGGACAGAAGACTATTCAGACGGTGTTAATGTTTGGAGTCTAACTTATTGCCCAGAAACAGACGTATTTCCACAGCCTTTGCCGCATGGTTTTTGGTTCTTCCCACTGAATCTGTCGTGATTTGCTTCGGCCAATAGGAGAAAGGCATATGTGACAGTGTGCCAATTCTGAGCCAAGGCCTAAAAAGCTTTTGGTATTTCTGTTTTCCCCCTTGCATCTCTGCCGTCAGCATGAGAAAGCGTGCTGAGTTTAGCCTCAGTTCCAGGGCCTGGTTCCAGGGCCTGTCAGTTTCCATCTCGGTGACTTGTTAACCCCCCTTGCTGGGCATGCCTGTTACTGACGAAGCAAAGGCATGAGTTGTCTGTGCCCTTAGCCATCACTGTAGTGCCAGCTGCACCAGTCTAACTGAAATACACTGAAAGAAATAAAAATTTAATATATATAATAATCATCTGATGTCAGTGATTTTGTAGTTATGCCCAAATTTAAGAAAACTTGGTAAAGAGAAACCAGAATATTTCAGTGCCGCCACCACGTAGAAGAAAAGGATACAATTCAATACAGCTACTTTAGTGATTGATTTGTTGGAGAATTTTAAGCAGTCTGACCCACAATTTTTTAACATGTAATTGATGCTCTATACTTTGTGCCTAAAAAAAAGGGGGGGGGGAATCTTATGGATAGATATCATCCATAATTGTCATTAGGAAATCACAGATTTTATTTTATCAGTCACATAATGCATCAAAAATGCTGTATTGTTTTATGGATATCCTAAACTCCCATCTTTCTGATACTGGCTTTCCGTATTATTTTTAACAGTTTACCCACCATAACAACATAACAATCAGAACATGATGGTCATTTGTGAATTGAGGTTTTTATATTCTCAGATATTATATGATAGACCCCCCTCCCCCAAACCCATCATAACGTGAACCCAAAATAAACTTTAGGTCTCCTGTTTGGCTGATTTTGAAGTTCTTTTTATTCTTAAATTGTATCTATATCTAGCTTAGTTGTGGAAAGTATTTTAGTTTGACTTATTTGTATACTTCGTCTTTCCCTGGCAAATGGGATAGTTCTTTTGTTTTTGTTTTTTGTTTTTCTGTAAAAAAGTTTTCTAAATTAGATAAACCGCTTTTGCTCAACATAGATGGTAGGTGTTGCCCATGAATGGCAGGTAATTAAAGCACATAAAGATGTTTAAGAAAATGTTATCAAGTTCAACTTGACAACTGACAACCTTTTTCCTCAGTTTCGTCAGTACCGGTTCTACAGTCACAGCCTTTCCAGCTGCTGGTGCTGCAGCTTCTACTGCCGTGTCAGTGGGGAGCTGATGATGTTCACTTTGAAGATCCTAGTTTCAGGGAGTGCCAAAATTATTTGGGAACTAACTATATTAGGCAATTATCTGGTGATTATATTAAGATTATTTATTGCTATATCTTTTAAAAAATTACAGCTAGCCTTCTGCAATGATATTGAGCAATGCTTTAGTCCTTTCATTTTGTCTGTTGTCTAACAAAGTCCTTTAAATGTAGCAGCCACCAAATAAGCTTTTGTTGAATAGATGGAAAATAATCCCATTTATATACTATTTCTGAAATAACACTAAAGATTAGGTAATATTCCTTTTATTGCATCACTTTTTTGAAAATGATAGGAAGTAATATAGACTGTGTAACACAGATGGACTTTAGATTTTTATTGAATGCCTCAGTCTCCTATAAAGGAAAGGCGTTCTTAATATATCAGATTGTGTTGATCACATTGCATTTGTGTTTCATGGACTTCAGTGAATTTTATTTCAGTTATAATATGAATTTATGTCTTTAACCCCTTCTTCAAGGTTAGGGTTATCGTTGCTATGGAAACAACTTCTCTTTAGTATGTACCAACCCTCAACTGTATCTACAGCATTTCTGCATAGAGTCCTTAAGTTTAAATGAAGGGAGAAATTCTCAGTGGATATGCACATTGTATATTCTAGAATCATTTTTTTTGATCGGTTACAGAGATTGAGTTCTTCATGTTTAGATCTGTTACAAAATGCCCCTGTCATTTCCCTCCTCTTGTCTGAAGGGGAAATTTATAATATGTGTATATGATGACTGTTTTATTTTTTATGTTTTACATTAACAGTTACCAAAATTTGTGACATTATTTCATACTGCTAATAGAATATACTTAGATCATAGGTAAGTTGTAAAAAATATTATTTCTTCTAAAACTCCAAGTTATAACTGTGGTGTAATACTTAGCTATCCATGTTTTCTTTATGAACTTATATATAATTCTTCTAAAGTTCATCACATACTTCAACACAAAATCATATAATTGGTTGTCCTGGATCGGGTTACTACAAGCAGACACTGAGATGAAGTTGTATCTGAGAGCGATTTTTTCAGAAGGTGTTCCAGGAAAAACTGGTAAGGGAGATGAGAAGCACAATAATGAAGAGGAAGAAGAAAAAACAAAGGTGTTATTTCATGTGAAGTCCCAGTCTTGACTCAATTTTGGAGAAACTCCAAAGTATCATTTTGACTACAGGGTTTATTATGGCTTGAAGAAAGGAAGCTACATTTTCATATTCTTCCATCTGTGACTGATTGACTATGAGCAGTCATTCTAGTTCTTAGTGCCTCTCTAGGTATTTATTCAAAGTGGTTCTACTTACCCAAGTTTACTTTCTGATAAATTTTGAAAATGTGGACCATTAGGAAATGAGCTAATAGAAGTTGGGAATAGACTTGCACAACCAGGGAAAGGAACATGAAGAGATCTAGTTTGAATACTAACATATTTCATGGTAGTTGACCCCTTGCACTGATCAGCTCCACTTCTCAAAGTAAGTGTGCTCCATTCAGTCCCAGAATCCACATGATTGTTTTTAGTTACAATTTAGGGTAAAACCCACAACAGGAGATTTAGTAAGATAGCTAGAGCTCTTGCTACTGCAGCTGGTCCTGAGGGCTGTGACTAATATTCATAATCTCTTTCTATCATAAGTCTCCTTACTTTGAGTTAGCGTTTTTTTCAGATCTTGGTGGCTTGCACTGGGGGAGGGATGACCCAAATCTTTATTCCTGAAAGTTATCAGCCCATGTGTAAATCACTGAGAGACACGAAATAGATTAGTAATTTACAGCAACATTTCTCTCTGTCCCTATTATGGAACAGCAGGTCTAACTCTTCCTAATGACCAGCGTGAGTCACTCTTTCCAGTAAAATTACTCACTTCTTTGCTATATGAAGCAAGGGGAGCACCACCCTCCCCAAATATCAGAATGTAGCTGTAGCTTTATGTTTAGTGGGAATCTTAACTTAGATGGAAGGCATTCTCTGTATTCATTCTGTGATGGAATTAATGAGGTTATGCCCAATAGTATCTTCCCATTAGCATGAAGTTGAACCTTCTTTGATAAAAACACACAAATGGAAACTTTTAAGAAAATACATTCTGCCCATCACACACACACGCAATTTGAAGTATCAAGAAGAGAAGAGAAACAATATTTGAAAAGATAGTGTCCATAGAATTTTAAGAACTGGCGGAAGTTACAGAGAATGAAGGATTTATGTAAACACCAAGAAGAATAAATACAAAGAAAACTGCAGTTGGGATCTTTATAATACAGTTATGAATATGAAATGTTAAAGAGAAAATCTTAAAAGTAGCCAGTGGGTGGAAGTAGAGGTAAATACAATCTTTCAAAGAGCAACGATTAAGAAGATAGCTTATTTCTTAAAAGAATAAAATGAAAAAAGAAAACGGAAAGTCCTCTTCAAAAATCTGCCAGAAATTAATGCTTAACTTAATGTTGCATCTATAGAATATACTTCAAATATTAAGAAAAAAATGAAGAAAAAATAAATCTTTAATTTGTTTTGCTGTGGTAAAATATATATAATACTTGTCATTTTAGTTGTTTTTAAAGTATATTAGTCAGTAGCATTAATTACTTTCAAAATATTGTGCAAGTATAACCACTATATATTTCCAAAAGATTTCCATCACTACAAAGAGAAACTCTGTAACTGTTAAACAATAACTCATTATTTTTTGCCCCCCCCCAACCCTAGGAACCAACAATTTACTTCATATCTCTGTAGATTTTCCTATTCTTGAAATTCAAATAAGTGGAATTTAAAAATACAGGATTACATGTGGCAAACTTTTTTCACTTAGTATAATGCTGTCTAGGTTCTTCCATGTTGTAGCATATATCAGAGCTTTATTTTCCATAGCTAAATAATGCTCCATTGTATGTATACCCTACATTTTGTTTATTCATCTATTGATAGACATTTGGGTTGCTTCCATCTTTGGCTATTCTGAATAATGCTGCATTGAATGTTATCATATAAGTTTTTATTTGAATCTTTATTTTCATCTCTTTTCAAGGAACTGCCAAACTTTGTCCCACAGTAGCTGTACCATTTCACATTCCTACCAGTTTCTCTATGTGCTTAATACTTGTGTATTAATAATTGTTATTTAAACCTCCCCTTTTTCTGTTATATTTATCCAGGTAGTTGTGAAGTGGTATTTCATTGTGGTTTTTATTTGGATTTCCTTAATGACTAATGATGTTGAGGATTATTTTGTATGCTGTGTGACAATTCGTATGTCTTTTTTTGGAGAAAATTCTATTCAAATCTTTCACTTATTTTATAATTGATTGTTTTGTCTGTCTTGATGAATTTGAAAGAAATGTTTTAAATATTCTCCAAGAGCTGAAGGTAAACAAGAGCAAACAACTATAAGGAATCAGAAAAATGGTGTATGATTAAAATGGGACTGTCCAGAAAAGGATTAAATTGTTTAAAGAACCAAAAAGAAATTCTGAAGCTGAAAAGTACAGTAACTGAAAGGAAAATTCTCTGTGGGAAGAGGGGAGTTTTAACAGATTTGAGCAGGCAGAAAACAGAAACCAGTGAACTTGAATATAGGGCAGTTGAATTATCTGGTCTGATGGGCAGAAAGAAATAAAGAACGAAGAGAAGTGAATAGAACATAATAAACCTATGGAATACCATAAAGGAGACTATCATGATTATAGGAGTACCAGAAGGAAAAAAGAGAGAAAGGGGAACAAAGAATATTTGACGAAGGCCAAAAATTCCCTGATTCTAATGAAAGACATGTATCTACAGATTCATGCTGCTCAGTGAATCCCAAGTATCATAACTTCCAAGACATCCATACCAAGATACTTAATTAAACTGTCCAATGACAAAGATAAAGAAGATTCTTGAATGCAGTAAGGGAGAAGCAACTAATCACATATAATGGGTCCTCAGTAAGATTAAGAGAGGATTTCCCATCAGAAATGGAGGCTAAAAAGCAGTGGGTTGACATATTTAAAGCTGTATGAAGAAACAAGATCTCCAGTAAAAGAAACCACATGGGAGGATAGAAAAGCTAGTATTACTTTTTTTCATTTTTTGGTAACTCCACTATTTATTTTCCAAATTATTAAAAAGACATGCATAGAAATAATTATAAATCTCTTTTATTGGGAATACCATGTAAAATGATGTTAAATGGTTAAAATGATAAATTTTATCTTTCTATATTTTCCCATGATGAAAAAATGCAGAAGTATGCCACAACCTGTGAGAATACACTTTTAGTATATGAATCTAATAAACAACTTATATTCATAACATATTTAAAAACTCCTATAAGTCAGTAATAAAAAGTAAAAACTAACTTTTAAAAAATGAGTAAAAACTTCAATAAGCACTTAACAACATATACAAACATATACACAATATATGCAAAAGTCAATAACCATAGAAAAGTATTCAGTATTATTAGTCATGAGAGAAATTCATATTAAAACTGTATTTGGAGAGGGGAAAGAGGTGGGGGGATTGGTTAGCCTGGTGATGGGTATTAATGAGGGCACGTACTGAATGGAGCACTGGGTGTTACACACAAACAATGAATCATGGAACACTACATCAAAAACTAATGATATAATGTATGGTGATTAACATAACATAATAAAATAAAAATTAAAAAAAAACTATATTTGGATACTATTTAGTACCCAATATAGAAGGCAAAGTTAACAGAACTGAAAATTACCAAATTTGGCAGCGATGAGGAGCAATTGTAATTTTCATTCATTGCTATTGGCAGTGGAAGATGAGGAAGCAGCTTTGGAGAACTTTCAGGCACTTTATTATAATGTTAAATATACACTTCCTGTGATTAGCAACTTCACTCTTAAATTTTTACCCAAGGAAAATAAAACTATATGTTATAAAAAACATGTACAAAAATGTTCATAGTGGACTTACTTATAATGGCACAAACTACAAATACCCCAAAATTTCAACAGGAGAATGATTTAAAAAAACATTGATATGTATATACAATATAATGCTATTAAGCAATGAGAATGAATGAACATTTTCTGGCATGTGCAAAAACAGTGATCTCAAAAATATCATGTTGAAAAACAATGTCAGATGCAAAAGAGTTCATTCCCTAGGAGTCAGTTGTACGAATTTAAGGAGAGGCAATACTAATCAATTGGTGGGGAGGCAAATTTTCTGAAAAGGAGCACAAAGAAACTTTCTGATGTATGAAAAGTTCTATATCTTGATTGGTGTACAAAAATGATATATCTCATTTGGTTTTATTGTTCAGCTGTTGGAGTTCCTTATATATTCTGTATATTATATCCTTGTCAAATATCAGTTGCTAACATTTTATCCTTTTTGTAGGTTGTCTTATCACTTTACTGGTAATGTCTTTTGATGCATAAATTTTAAAATTTTGATGAAATTCAATTTATCTATTTATCTTTTGTTGCTCATGCTTTTGGTATCATGTCTAAGAACTTGTTGCTCAGTCCAAGGTAATGAAGATTTACTCCTGTGTTTTCTTCTAACAGCTTTATGGTTTTAGCTCTTATATTTAGGACATCGATCCATTTTGAATTAATTTCTATATATGATGTGAATTAAAGACCCAATTTTATTCTTTTTCATGTGCAAATCCAGTTGTCCCAGCACCATGTATTAAAGAGATTGTTCTTTCCCGGTTGAATGAACTTGCCACCATTGTCAAAAATCAATAGGCCTTAGATGTATGGGTTTATTTCTAAATTCTTTTACATTGCTATATATGTTTATCTTCATGCCAGTAAAACACTGTTTTGATAACTGTAGTTTTGTAGACTGATTTAAAATTAGGAAGTGTTAGTACTTTAGATGTATGGGTTTATTTCTAAATTCTTTTACATCACTTTATATGTTTATCTTCATGCCAGTAAAACACTGTTTTGATTACTGTAGTTTTGTAGACTGCTTTGAAATTAGGAAGTGTGAGTATTTTGTTCTTTTTCAACACTGTTTTGGCTCTTCTGGGCCCATTGCAGTTCCATATGAATTCGAAGATAATTTTTTACATTTTTGATAAAAGGCTGTTAGAATTTTAATAGAGATTGCATTGAATCTGTAGATCTGGGGGGTAGTATTGGTACATAAATAACAGTAAATCTCCAATCCTTGAACAGGGGTATCTTTCCATTTATTTATGTTCTTGATTTATTTGTACAATGATTGTAGTTTTCAGTGAGTGTACCAGTCTTTCATTCTTTGCATAAATTTATTCCTAGCTATTGTATTCTGTTAGATGTTACTATAAATGGAATTTCTTTCATAGTTTGATTTTTGGATTATTCATTGCTTTTGTATGGAAATGCAACTGGTTTTTGTGTGTCAATCTTACCCTACAACTACCCTACAATTGTGCTGAATGTGTTTATTAGATCTAGTAGATGTTTTATGTATTCTTTGGTATTTTCTATGTGTAGGGTCATGTGATTTGTGAATAGAGATATTACTTCTTCCTTTCCAAAATGGATACCTTTCATCTTTTTCTTTTTCTTTTATTTAAATTCTAGTTAGTTAACACATAGTATAATATTGGTTTCAGGAGCAGAATTTAGTGATTTATCACTTACATATAACACCCATTGCTCATCATACTGAGTGCCCTCCTTAATGCCCATCACCCATCTAGTTAATCCCCCACCTCCCTCCTTCCATCAACAGTCAATTTGTTCTCTATCATTAAGAGTGTCTTACAATTTGTTTCCCTCTTTCTCTTTTTTTCCCTTCCCATAGTCTCATCAGTTTTGTTTCTTAAATTCCACATATGAGTGAAATCATATGACATTTGTCTTTCTCTAGTACTTAGTATTGATTTATATTTCAATATAAATGATAAGTGATGTTGAGCATCTTTTCATGTGTCTGTTTGCCATCTGGATGTCGTCTTTGGAAAAATGTCTGTTCAGGGACCCTGGGTGGCTCAGTCGGTTAAGCGACTGCCTTCGGCTCAGGTCACGCAAGATCCTGGAGTCCCAGGATCGAGTCCCGCATCAGGATCCCTGCTCAGCAGGGAGTCTGCTTCTCCCTCTGACCCTCCTCCCTCTAATGCATGCTCTGTCTCTCTCTCTGTCTCTCTCTCTCAAATAAATAAAATCTAAAAGAAAGAAAAGAAAACTTATTAAAAAACAAAAGGAAAAATGTCTATTCATGTCTTCTGCCCATTTATTAACTGGATTATTTCTTTTTGGGAGGTGTTGAGTTTGATAAGTTCTTTATAGATTTTGGATCCTAACCCTTTATAAGATAGATCAGTTGCAAATATCTTCTCCCATTCCATAGGCTGCCTATTAGTTTAGTTAGTTGTTTCCTTTGCTGTGCAGAAGCTTTTTATCTTGATGAAGTCCCAATAGTTCATTTTTGCTTTTGTTTCCCTTGCCTCTGGCAATGTGTTTAGCAGGAAGTTGCTATGGCTGAGGTCGAAGAGGTTGCTGCCTGTGTTCTCCTCTAGGATTTTGATGGTTTCCTGTCTCACATTTAGGTCTTTCATCCATTCTGAATTTATATTTTTGTATATGGTGTAAGAAAGTCATCCAGTTTCATTCTTCTGCATGTAACTATATAGTTTTCCCAACACCATTTGTTGAAGAGACTGTCTTTTTTCCATTGGTTATTCGTTCTTGCTTTGTCAAAGATTAATTGACCATATAGTTGTGAGTCCATTTCTGGGTTTTCTATTCTGTTGTATTGATATATGTGTTTGTTTCTGTTCTAGTACCGTACTGTCTTGATGATTACAGCTTTGTAATACAGCTTGAAGTCTGGAATTGTGAGGCCTCCAGATTTGCTCTTCTTTTTCAGGATTGCTTTGGCTATTCAGGGTTTTTTACAGTTCCATACAAATTTTAGGATTATTTGTACTAGTTCTGTGAAAAATGCTGCTGGTATTTTGATATAGGTATTGCATTCAGTGTTTGAATGGCTTGGGTAGTATAGACATTTTAACAATGTTTGTTCTTCCAATCCATGAGTATGGAATGTTTTTCCATTTCTTTGTGTTCTCTTAAAGTTATTTCATAAGTGTTCTATACTTTTCGGAGTACAGATCCTTTACCTCTTTGGTTAGGTTTATTCCTAGATATCTTATTGTTTTTGATGCAGTTGTAAATGGAATCAATTTCTTGATTTCTTTTTCTGGTGCTTCATTTTTGGTGCATAGAAATGCAACAGATTTCTGTATGTTGATTTTGTATCCTGTGACTTTGCTGAATTCATGTGTTCTAGCAATTTTTTGGTGGAGTCTTTGGGTTTTCTACATAGAGTATCATGTCGACTGCAAATAGTGGAAGTTTGACTTCTTCCTTGCTGTTTTGGATACCTTTTATTTCTTTTGGTTGTCTGATTGTTGAGGCTAGGACTTCTAGCACCATGTTAAATAGTAGTGGTGAGAGTGGATATCACGAGTGTGTCTTGTTGCTGATCATAGAAGAAAAGCTCTCAGTTTTTCCCCATTGAGGATATTAGGTGTAGGTCTTTTGTATATGGCCTGTATGATGTTGAGGTGTGTTCCATCTACTTTCCACCCTACTTTATTGAGGGTTTTTATCAAGAATGCATGTTGTACTTTCTCAAATGCTTTCTCTGCATCTATTGAGAGGATCATATGGTTCTTACCCTTTCTTTTCTTAATGTGGTATAGCATGTTGACTGATTTGTGAATATTGAATCACCCCTGCAGCCCAGGAATAAATCTCACTTAATGGTGGTGAATAATTATTTTAATGTCATGTTGGATTCGATTTACTAGTATCTTGTTGAGAATTTTTACATCCATGTTCATCAGGGATATTGGTCTGTAATTCTCTTTAGTGGGGTCTTTGGTTTTAGAATCAAAGGAATGCTGGCCTCATAGAAGGAGTTTGGAAGTTTTCTTTACATTTCTATTTTTTTGGAACAGCTTGAGAAGAATAGGTATTAACTCTTCTTTAAATGTCTGGTAGAATTCCCCTGGGAAGTCATCTGGCCCTGACTCTTGTTTTTTGGGAGATTTTGATTATGGGTTCAATTTCTTTGCTGATTATGGGTCTGTTCAAATTTTCTATTTCTTCCTGTTTTGGTTTTGGTAGTTTGTATGTTTCTAGGAATTTGTCCATTTCTTCTAGATTGCCCACTTTGCTGGCATATAATTTTTCATAATATTCTCTTATAACTGTTTGTATTTGTATGCTGTTGGTTGTGCTCTCTCCTCTTTCATTCATGATTTTATATATTTTGGTCCTTTCTTTTCTTTTTGATAAGTCTGGCTAGGGTTTTATCAATTTTATTAATTCTTTTAAAGAACCAGCTCATAGTTTTGTTGAGCTGTTCTACTGTTTTGTTGTTGTTGTTTCTATATAGTTTATTTTTTGTTCTAATCTTTTTTATTTCCCTTCTCCTGCTAGATTTAGGGTTTATTTGCTGTTCCTTTTCTAACTCCTTTTGGTGTAAGGTTATGTGTATTTGAGACTTTTCTTGCTTATGAGGTAGGCCTGTATTGCAATATACTTCCATTTTCTGACTGCCTTTGTGGCATCCGGAGTGTTTTTTGTACTTGTGTGTTTTCACTTTCAGTTGTTTCTGTGTATTTTTTTATTTCTTATTTAAATTCCTGGTTAACCCATTCATTCTTTAGTAGCATGTTCTTTAACCTCCATGTATTTGTGGTCTTTCCAAATTTTTTCTCATGGTTGACTTCAAGTTTCACAGCGTGTGGTCTGAAAATATGCATGGAATGATCTCAATCTTTTTGTACTTGTTGAAGCCTGATTTGTGACCTATTATGTGATCTATTCTGGAGAATGTTCCATGTGCACTGGAAAAGAATGTGTATTCTGCTGCTTTAAGGATGAAATGTTCTGAACATATCTGTTAAATTGATTTTGTCCGAGTGTCATTCAAGGCCATTGTCTCCTTGTTGATGTACTGCGTAGATGATCTGTCCATTGCTGTAAATGGGGTGTTAAAGTCCTCTACCATTATTGTATTATTATCAATTGAGTTTCTTTACATTTGTCATTATATGGTTTAAATATTTGGGTGCTTCCAGGTTGGGGGCATAGACATTTATAATTGTTAGATCTTCTTGATGGATAGTCCACTTAATTATGATATAATGTCCTTCTTCATCTCTTGTTACAGTCTTTGGTTTAAAATCTAGTTTGTCTAGGGGCACCTGGGTGGCCCAGTTGGTTAAGTGTCTTACTTGATTTTGGCTCAGGTCATGATCTCAGAGTCTTGGGATGGAGCCCCATGTTGGGTTCTCCACTCAGTGAGAAGTATGCTTGTCTCCTTCTCCCTCTGTCCCTCCCCCCACTTGTGCCCACTCTCTTTAAAGATTTGAGAGAGAGAAAAAGAGAGAGAATTGTCCGATATAAGTCTGGCTACTGTAGCTTTCTGTTGATATCCATTAGCTTGATGGGGATGGTTCTCCATACCCTCACTTTCAATCTGCAGGTGTCTTTAGGTCTAAAATAAGTCTCTTGTAGGCAACATATAGAT
>NW_025408860.1:0-38815 GCF_002201575.2 Neomonachus schauinslandi | reverse complement strand
TTTTTTTTTTTTTAGATTTTATTTATTTATTTGAGAGAGAGAGAGTGAGAGAGAGCATGAGAGGGGAGAGGGTCGGAGGGAGAAGCAGACTCCCCACTTAGCAGGGAGCCCAATGTGGGACTCGATCCTGGAACTCCAGGATCACGACCTGAGCTGAAGGCAGTTGCTTAACCAACTGAGCCATGCAGGCGCCCTGAGTACCACCTTTATCCCTGGGAAATATGTGTGTCTGTGTGTGTATTCATTTTGGTAACTGGAGACTTCCACTGAGAGAGTATATATCTATTTAACATTGGAGGAGGAATGGGAAAGAGAGAATAGAGAAAGAGGTTTGACTTAAATCTAGCACCCACCTTCGTCTAGCATGCTGAAGCCCCCAGGGGTGATATTCTAGCTTGAATAACTCATATCTTTAGAAATATGCCCTGCATTACTATTTCTAGAGATTGCATGGTAGAGGAAGATCAGACACATCTCTGCGAATAGAGAAATGGGTTTCCCAAAAGGGGATTAGAGGTTCGTATCATATAGGCATGAATAAGAAAGCAATTGCTGAGACATGTGGTGTAGAGAGCAGGAGATCAAGGAAGGAACCTGAGTTGTGCCCATGAAGGAAATCCTCCACAAGGGTTCTAGCCTTTGGGAGCTTTTCCCTTGGGCAGTGAGAATAATGACATATAGCATACACTTTAAAATTTTTCTCTGAGTCATCATTCTCTTTACTCCCAACACAATAAGTGAGTCAGATATATCTGTACAGCCTAGTGAGTGAGGTATGGGATTAAGGGGTAGGGTAATAAAGGCAAGTGTAGCCAGTTGTTCATCTATCTCTCTGCATCCAATCAAGGGAGGCCTATTTTCCAGAAAATGTAAGCATTGTTATCGTCAAAAAAGAGTAGTGATCAGTTCCAAAGCAGAACAGCATGAGATGAGAAAGATCAGAAAGCCAACAAAGGCAAAAGTCCAGAGGACTATTCAGGAGTTGGTGTAAGATAAACAAAATTTCCTAAAAAAAAAAAATCGATCTTGGGAGATCTATGAATAGAGAAAGGGAGTGTGTGATATTACACAGTCCCTGCAAAGCTCTCCCACAAAACCCCACCACTTCATCATTTACACTTGTACTATATGTTCACATTTTTTATGACTTGTAATAAGAAAAGTTACCAGAAATTTGGAGAAATGATGATGCTGTTAACTTTTTAATATCACGTAAATAAGACCACCTAAGGGCCATCTAACCAGAGAATGTAACTTTCTTTGATTTACTTACTATTCACTACTCATTAGGGTCTGATGTTGGTTAAGTTAGGTGTTTAACTTGTAGAAACTGATCAATTGCAAATGATGTCTCTCCTAAAGAGAAGCTAACCCTGAAAGTTATGGTTTACTGTCATGTTGGAAATTAACTAGATTTGCACGTAATTTAGCAATTGAAATTCAGGACTCCTTTTTATTTATATATTTTACTTACCATATGTAACAGTCCCATATTCTTGTCTGCACTGGTTTTGTTAACCTACTCATTAAATAACATTAAATATGATCTGTGCTATCTACTTGTATACAAATTACATTTATATTTTGAAATTACATTAACACCTGCATACATTTGTAGCATATCTCATCAAAAGACAAATATTTTGGGGTGCCTGGGTGGCTCAGTTGGTTGGGCCTCCAACTCTTGATTTTGGCTCGGGTCATGATTTCCGGGTAGTGGGATCGGGCCCCATGTTGTGCTCCATGCTGGGCACGAAGCCTGCTTGGGATCCTCTCTCTCCCTCTGCAACCCCCCCCTTAAAAAAAAAAGACAGAGACAGGGGCGCCTAGGTGGCTCAATTGGTTAAGCGTCTGCCTTTGGCTCAGGTCATGATCCCGGGGTCCTGGGATCGAGCCCCGCATTGGGCTCCCTGCTCAGTGGGGAGCCTGCTTCTCCCTCTCCCTCTGCCTGCTTCTCCCTATGCTTATGCTCTCTCTCTCTCTCTCTGTCAAATAAATAAATAAAACCTTAAAAAGAAAAGACATATACTTTCAATTTTGAGCCTGGTTGGTTAGAGACAGAACGGACAGAAGGGGGAAGAGCAAAAAAGAACATACTGGACATTTCAGGAAGTTCATTTATGGTTTGTAAAAGCAAACAATATGATATTTTATATTTGACTACAGTAAATAAAGCTTCAAAACTGATTTTGGCTGGTGGGAACATGTGGATGACAACAATAATTTTCAAATGGAGCATGATAGTTTTAGGTTTATTAGAAAAGGGGGATTATGGTCAAAAGAATTCCAAAATGTTACTTTAGGAAATTGTTCAGTATTGTAAACCTCATGCCTGGAAATATCATGCACTATTCTATTTATTATTTCCCTTATTTTTAAATTATATAAATAAACCAAAATGCTGTGCTTGACACAAATATACTTTAAGACTTTATCTTTGGTGTTCCATAAATAATCATTTTGTAAGTTACTATGGTGTGTGACCAATTAGCTCATCTTGTTAGTTACTGTGCTAATGAGGCCAAGGCCTCAGATCTGATCCCCAAACGATCAAGCTAGTCTCACAAACTCATGCTGTATCATTAGTCACAAGAGGGATCTAACATTTAGTAAGAACGTGGATGCAGAAGCACAAATCCATCAACCCCAAAATAACCTCAACTGTACACCCCAAATTTCACAGCTTGATAGTATTCTTTATTATAATGTGCAGGCTATAGAAACATGTCAAACCTGGAGCTGACTATGGCCAATGACTTCTTTTCCTAACTAATGAAAAATAAGAAGAATGTTGACCATAAAATTTCACAGAATGCTTTAGTTTTAATAATACATTCACCAATATTAATAGCTAGGGTTTCTCTTCTATTGAGAAATTGATTTTGCTCTAACCATCAGTTATTATAAACTGGAGCTCCATCTGATGCTGACCTACCCTCGGCTTCTGTTTAACTCACTCTGACTTACTTGGTTTATCCAGGGATTGTGGATTCTGTCATCAAACTAGAGTGTTAAAACCCCTTGCAGCCCTTCTTCCTTTGCCATAGGCTTTTGATGGCTTTAAGAAAATGTACTCCCGGGGCACCTGGGTGGCTCAGTTGTTAAGCATCTGCCTTCAGCACAGGTCATGATCCCAGGGTCCTGGGATAGAGCCCCGCATTGGGCTCTCTGCTCAGCAGGGAGTCTGCTTCTCCCTCTCCCACTACCCCTGCTTGTGTTCCCTCTCTTGCTGTGTCTCTCTCTGTCAAATAAATAAATAAAATCTTAAAAAAAATAAAAAATAATAATTAAAAAAAAAGAAAATGTACTCCCTTCTCAGTATCTAAGGACTATCTTCGTTGGTCTCTTTACAAAAGGAAGAATTATGTTTTTCTGTTCCATATGACAAAAGCAAAGGGGGGGGGGATAATCCTTTTCTGAATATAATGACATATTCTTACCACGTATCGGATATTTTTTATTGATTGATTTCCTACACCAAGTCCAATAGGATTTCATATCAAAAGCAGCAGGTTCCCTAAAAATTTGTTTGGTACTTAGTTTTTTCAAGGCTATTCTCTATTAAAGAGATCATATTTTTTTGAGCAACATTTTACATGCATTCAAATGAGAAAGGCTCCTTCTAGAGCTTTCTCAGAGGCTAATTTTATTCTATTATTTCATTATGGAACATAAAATAAGTTAATAAAATCATCTTCTCATTTACCTATGAAATTTACAGTATATGAGATGGTGATAAGGCTCTATATAGAGGAAATGGTGTAAGAAATGGGGAGAAAGTATAGGAGGATGTGAAGGGGATTTGCAAACACCTGAGTAGCTCTCTTTCTTCACCCTCCAATCTTTCCTCTTAGTGAGGCCCTGGTCATTGCAATTATATCATTTTGATCTTCTATCATGTGTTCTGCTTTTGTCAATAAGACTCAGGGTCAAATTTATGTCTTTATTATGTGCATTGCTTATGAGATGCCTTCCATTACTCCATGAGGCAAGAATTTTCATCCATTTAATTCACTATTGTATCCCAAGGTTCTAGAGCATTACGTAATACAGAGTAAGGGCTCAATAAATCCATATATATGAAATGAATGGAAGGTGTAGTCAGGGATGGCTTCTCTGGAAAGCTGACAATGATGTGAAGTTGGTGAGAGGATGAGCCTTCAAGGTGGACTCATGCCTGGAGAGTTGAAGAAATGGTGGAGACTCCACTGTGGTTGCAGTGGAACAAGAGGGGGAATGGTGGAAGAGGACAGGGAAGTAAGGGGCCAGATGCACAGTGTCTGGAGGTCCTTATAAGTGTTTCGCCTTTTACTTGGATGAGAAGGGAAGCCATTAGCAGTTAGAGCCGAGTTAAATCAGGATTATATATGCATTTATTTTTTTTTAAGATTTATTTATTTTTATTTATTTGAGAGAGAGCATGCACGAGTGTGGAGGGGCAGAGAGAATCTTCAAGCAGACTCCCCACTGAGTGCAGAGCCTGATGCAGGACTTGATCCCTGGACCCTGAGATCATTACCTGAGCTGAAATCAAGAGTCAGCCACTTAACTGACTGAGCTACCCAGGCACCCCAGGATTCTATATGCTTTTAAAAGGATTTCTCTGTCTGGCTACTCTTTTGAAAATAGACTGCAGGAGGAAGACATGAGAAAAACATTTAGAAGACGGTTGCAATAATCCAGAAGGGAGATGACAATTATTTGGTGGTAGTAGAGAGTGGTCAGATTCTGTACTCATTTTGAAGATGTAGTTGATGGGATTTATTGACAGATTGGCTGTGGGGTAGGAGAGTAGGAAAGAAACTCAGGGTGGCTTCAAAATGTTTGATCTAAGCAAACATTTGGATATAGATGCCACTGACTAAGATGTAAAGACTATGGAAGACATTTTGGGGAGAATGAAAAAAGGTGTTGGAAATCAATATTTTTTTGTTAAATTTTGATTTTGATGATCAAAACGGTCTGAATTTCTTGTCTTATTTTCCCAAGCCACCTGGCAGTTTATGCTGTGGACTTACCTCCAGGCTTTGTGAGTTCCCTAATGGCTGCCACCCATTGCAGATTTCCAATGTAAGTACCACAGAACCTTTCTAGAATACCAGAACCTTTCTGGGAACATATATACATATATATAAAGTTTGTTTGCATCAGAGAGCTGCACACAAGGGAGCAGAGCTCAAATCTGAGAGTGATTCACCCATGGCCCTTCAGTAAGGAAGAGAGGAACAGTGAACTCAAAGGGTTCAGTGGGAACCTTGCCTGTATGCCTCATCCCATAGGCCAGTAGCAGTCAGCTTTAGATCACATTCTTTGTCATGAAAAGCTGTTTAAAAAATGATTAAGGAAGACAATTTAGGTGATACAAACAAACTTTATTTAACACTTCATGAAGTAGACAGTCTCCTTCTGGAGAACTGCAAAATAGGGCAGAAGACAGGAAGCTTTTATAGAATAAAGAACAAGGAACAAGGAAAACACAAATAGAAAGCATCTGATTAGCTGACGCCCCATAGTCAACCTTATTTGGCATGAGAAGGAACAAGGAAGTAAGTATAGAGCCCAGAGTTGGCTTTTGTGGATTGGCTAACTGGTTAATACTGTGTTTTAGTTAAGTGGAATCTTTCCAGGCACACAAAAATTATCTAGCTTTTGGTTTGCTGATGTGGCACCCCAGGCAGGAGCAGCTCCATGTTGGGCCTAGAAAGTTACTTCAACACTGTGTAATGAATTACCCCAACATTTGGCAACTTAAAACAACAAACATTTTTAACCTCGTAGTTCCTCTGAGTCTGAAATCCAGCAGGCTTAGCTGGGTGGTTTTGGGTCAGGGTCTCTCACAACAGTGTGGTCAAACTGCCTGCCAAGGCTGCAATCCTTGGAAGGCCTGACTGCAACTGGAAAAGGAGAACTCATGTCAGTTCCTCACTACTTGGGCCTCTAACTACGGCTGCTCATAACATGGCTGATAACCTCACCCAAGGGAGTGATCCAAGACTGAGGAAGAATGAGAGAGTCCCAGATGGAAGCTTCCCCATTGCCTCTGCGGTATGTTATTGGTCATACAGACCAACCCTGGTTGGTCTGGGATGGGAGTGGGATGGGAGCCACAAAGGTGAGAAGACCAGAAGATGGACATCATTAGGGACTACTGTGGAGGCTGACTGCACAAATCCAAATTTATCAATTTCCATGTTTTTCTGAATAACTGTGTATCATCAAGATAATAGAATAGTTGTTAAACAGCATTTCACTATTATTCCCTTATTTAAGAAAGCTGGGAGAAAGATCTTCTACTGAGCTACCAGCACCCAGTTTGCATTTAACATTGGCACTGTCTTGATCTTATCATGTGACATTGAAAAGTTTGTTGGTTTTTCTTTTTTTTTTTTTGCTTGAAAATTATTTCTTAATGTTCCCAGTGCCAACCTAGTTTAAGACAATAGTAGGTGTTCTATGAATGCTTATTGAATGTATAAATCTTTCAAATGATCTAATCTAATTCCTTCATTTCCTTAGCCCATGGTTTTTCAGCCCTTTAAAAACCCTGAGTGTCAGAACAATCATATTTTCTGCATGCTAAACATCATCTGGTCATAGGTCGCCTGGGTGGCTCAGTTGGTTAAGCGTCTGCCTTCGGCTCAGGTCATGATCTCAGGGTCCTGGGATAGAGCCCCACATAGGGCTCCCTGCTCAGCGGGGAGGCTGCTTCTCCCTCTGCCTGCCTCTCTCTCTCTCTCTCTCTCTCTCTGACAACTAAATAAAATCTTTTAAAAAGATAGAAATAAAAAAATAATAAAAATAAACATCGTCTGGTCATCATTGGCAGATGGAAATACATGTAAAGCAAGAAAGGGGTGGTCTTTCATAAGAATACAAAATAAGGGTGAAGAATGTATCCACTCCCATAGTGTAATTGAATGGTACTGCAAAGTCCACCTCCAGCAAAATATCTTCTTTTTTGCCACCAACTACCACTATTACCTGACCTGAAATTTAACATTGCCATTTTAAAGGAATAAATGCTTTTGAGAAGGGAAGACACCTTAGGATCCTTCCCTAACTTTATTAGTAAATCAGGAATCATCTGGTAAACATCATATTGAAATTTCAAGTGAGAATTGGCCCTAAGGTGTTATAGAAGATAAACACACTTTAGTACAAAACAAGAAGAGGGAGAATTAGAAAGACAAGCCCAAGAATGAAAGAGTACAGGTCCACTATCATTTTCTTTAAAAGGTTATCAACACACACACACACACACAAATATGAATACGCACACATATATAAAATTGAATTATTTATATAAACTATTTCCTTAAGTTTACAACATACTTTCTTTTTTTATATTTTAATATTCTGAAATTAAATGCAACTTAAAATTAATGTGGAGTGTTATACTTCTCTTCCTACCTAGCAACAAAAAACCTGATATAAAATTGAAGGTATACCTTAGAATTGAAACATTCATTGGTTGCCCCTTTCTAGGCTAAAATTTATGCTCCCAGGAGGGTGCCTTTTATCACATGCTCATGGTTCCCTATTGGTACCAGCACAGAATGTGGGGTGGGAAAAGGCAGTTTCAACTCTACTACTTCCTGGCACTATGACCTTGAGCTTCTATGGGCCTTTCCTTTCTGCATCTGAGAAATGGGTAAGAACAGGATATCCCTGATTGTGTTCTAATGGAAATGAGTGATAAGAACACTTCATTGACTGGAAAGCATTGTGCAAATGTAGTTGGCTATTTTTGACTGAGATTCTGAGTTGATGCTGATGACCCAGGGAACAACCTCTGCTGCTCCCTAGTGGTGGTATGTTCTCCTGGGAGCGCTGGTCTAAAAATAAATCACCTTCGCTTTCATCACTCTGAGGAAATGCTTTCCTTTTGATATGCTGAATACTGTGTGTAGAACCACATGAACTCATTGTATGAATATGTAGAGAATAACCTAAGCCGGAAATGGTTTATGTATTCTTCTGTGACTACACTTTCTTGAACATCCCCATTTCTCTGCCTTCATTAAGCTTAAATGACCTAAACGGCCTCCTTTTATGCATTCCAATCTCCTTGCCCTTTTTTTAGAAAGCATGAATTTTTGGTGATTACACATTTATGTTGAGTGGCCCCTTTCTAGTTTGCATTATCCTTAAAAATGAAAACTAATAATTTCATTTAAATATAGCTTTTCTAGCTTCCTTTCACTCTTAACCAGAACAAGTTAAAAGTTTTTCCTAAGAGCAAAAATCATGTTTATTCTTTATTATGTTATTTAAAGGAACTAGTCATTGCCCTGTACTCTCCTGTTATTATACACATGTTGAATCACTATCGTCTCAAAAAACAAAGGAGACACATTCTTAAATACTTATTGAAAACTTGGTATCAAAGAACCCAAACACATTACATTTGGGTTTCACAAAATTTACATGTAAAAATCATCCCTTTGCATTTAATGACCAAAAAAAGTAATAATAAATTACACTGATGCTATTCTGAAATAGTTCTTTTGCTTGGAAGTTCTTTTGACATCCAGGTTCAACGATAAATTGATGCTGCATGTGTTCTCTGGGTTTGATATTTAATCTTAATCTTAAACTAGATTCTTTGAGGGGAAAGGAGACATATGACAGATGACAACTGTATTTCATCTGTAATTGCACATATGGAGTCTTTTTTTCTACTCTTGAAGGTTTACATGGGTTTTTTTTTTGCTGCAAGAAAAGCATCCAAGTATCTTATTATGCTCTTATTATTTCTAGTGATCCAAAATATTTTTCTTTTGCTATTGATTTTTATATGGAACCTGTCCAGGTGTTAGATTGAAGATTTTATTTTAACCTTGCAAACTGACCTTTTCTTTTCAAACACTAAGGATATTGGTTTTAAGTGCTAAAAATATGATGTAATATTAAAGATTTGATTTTTATGAATAAATTCTGAGAAAATACAGCTGATTAAATGAATTGATCTATGTGAAGTATAGAGAGCAGTGTGCAGCATGTAGTAAGTAATATATAATTATTAGCTATATATTTATAATGACACATAAACATTGCTATGGCTATACTTTTGTAATGGGGATATATATATATTGCTAGAAATCAGTAAAACATATTTTGCTGAAAGAAGTTATATAAAATTAATATAAATCCATACAAATTATTTCCTTTAAAAATTAATGCAAACAAGAGTTTTATAAAAACCTTAAAATACAGAAATTTACTTTCCTATGTGTTCAGCCAAAACGTACGCTTTAAAATTTATGTACGTGTTCAACTATTTTATTTCTAAATTTAAAAACTGACATATTGGCAAGCAACCCTGAAATAAAATAAAACTTTTACATGGTGATGATTACTTTTCAGCATGAGGGAAAGGGCAAGGTTCACCCACTTCCTTGGAGTCTTATATAGGAACATAAGGAGAGTCTATATCAGGCTGTGTTCTATTTCTATTTTTTTAATGATATTTTTTAAATCAAGTTTTAATTTAGCTTTTCCTGTTGACAGAAACACACCCTATGATAGAACCCAAAATCCAGGGTTTTAGGGCTAGAGGAACTTATATTTCTGACCTAAAGAACTGAAATAGTACAATATGCATTTATTTGTCCCTGCATATTATTTAGTATCTCAGAGACAGGAGGAAGATATGAAGAATACATCTGTAGGATCTGGTACCCAAATCTTGGGTGTACATAAGCTAGGCTCTATATAGTCAATCCTAAGTGTCTGGAACTTTTAAGAATTCAGGCAAAACCAAATGTACCACTTTCCTCATTTTAGATAATTTCTATATTTGCAATTTATATTTGAATCTTGCTATATAAATAGTATTTGCAAAGTGTCAAATATAAAGCATTTCAAAGAATTCTGTGCCTTACCTCAGTTGGCAAATGATGTGACAATTCTTGGATTCTGTCTAGATTAGTGCTGTCCAGTAAAAATATAGTGGGAACTACATATCTTTAAATTTCCTAGTAGTCACGTTAAAAACAGTAGAAAGAAAAAAGTAAAATTAATTTTAAGAATATATTTTATTTAACCCAGTATGTCATAAATATTGTCATTTCAAAATGTGATCAATTAAAATTATTAAAAATAACTTATTTTTTTATCATTTTTGTTATAAGTTTTTAAAACATGATGTTTATTTTATACTTACTGAACTCTCAGTTTGTACTGGGCACATTTCAAGTGCTCAACAGTCACATGTGACTAGTGGCTACCATATTGGACAGCACAGGATGGCACAGTTAAACTGTCAACAATACACTCTATTAAGTGGGGATGAGTCCTATCCTTTGCTAGTCTTTTTCTGAAACAATTTTTTTTTTTAATTTTTAGGATGTTTTAAGCTACTTGTATAGAAGACAAAATCAACTGGCTTAAACAACAACAAAAAGAAATTAATTACTCAAAATATCAAGAATTTGAAAGTGGGGGGGCTCAAATTTTGGCTAATTCAGAGGCTTCATAATGGTATCAAAAACCCAGATTCTTCTCATCTTTCTTTAGCCTCAAAGTAGATCTTGCAGTTAGAAGAGATAGATAAAGATGGTTGCCACAGTTCTAAGAATCATATCCAACAGAAAAGGGGTTGCTTTTTCCATAACCCTCTTTTTAAGAGATAAGAGTTTTCCAGAGGCCCTACAATAGACCTTCTACTATGTCTCATTATCTAAAAAGTGGTCATATGTGCACCCATATACCTATCACTGCCAAGGGAAATAAGATTACAACAAACAGCTTCTTTTGTAAGTATTTCTGGTCCTCTGAAAGGGGTAAATTGGAATAAAATTGGAGATCTGCCAGCAATAAGGTGGGGGAATAAAATTTTGCATAGGCAATTGTCTGTCACACATTGTCTTTACAAAAACTTTCTAATGGGGCTTTTAAGATCTTCTCCAATAGAAAGTATCAAGGGCCTTATATCAAGTCAAGTTCCTAAACTTATGTATTCCTTTCTGAAAAAGAATTTATGTGTCTCAGAAATGCATCATTTCTTGATACAGAAATTCAGAAAGAAACATGGGATGTCTATTTAAGTTTTTAAGGTGTCACATTACATTCTGTTAAGTATAACCATACATCCCAGTTTTACCAGAACCATGAAATTTCATGCATTTTGTCTGACTGTAATTATTAAAGTGATGTTTACTCTCAAGTGTCCTACTTATTTAAAAAAAAAAAAAGGCAATAAAAATTGCCTTTAAGGAAGCTCAAGTTTTGAATTTAGCAGACAAAACTTCAAAGTAGTTACTATAAATATGTTCAAAGAACTAAAGGAAATCATATTTAAAGAATTAAAGGAAAGTACAATGACAACAATTCACTGAATTAAGAATAACAATAAAAAGATACAGATTATAAAAAAGAATCAAATGAGGGCGCCTGGGTGGCTCAGTTGGTTAAGCGACTGCCTTCGGCTCAGGTCATGATCCTGGAGTCCCGGGATCGAGTCCCACGTCAGGCTCCCTGCTCAGCAGGGAGTCTGCTTCTCCCTCTGACCCTCCTCCCTCTCATGCTCTCTTGTCCCTCATTCTCTCTCTCGCAAATAAATAAAATCTTAAAAAAAAAAAAAGAATCAAATGAAACTCTAGAATTGAAAAATATAATAATGGAAATGAAATATTCACTAGAGGGGCTCGAGAGTAGATTTGACCTGACAGAGAAAGAATGTGTGAACTTGAAGATAGATTCCTACAGATTAAACAATTTCAAGAATAGAAAGAAAAGAAAATGAAGAAAAGTGAAGAGTCTCAGAAAAATATGGGATACTAGTAAATACATCAACATAAGCATAATGGGACTACTAGAAGGAGGAGAAAGGACAGAAACAAATATTTGAAGAAACAATATTTGAAAACTTCCCAAATTTGATTAAAAAACATTAATTTACAAATCTAAGAAGTTCAATAAACTCTAGGTAGGATAAAACCAAAGATATCCATAACAAGGCATATTGTAGTCAAAATGTAAAAATCCAAAGCAAAAAGAAAATCTTGAAAGCAGCAAAAGAAAATGATTCATCATGTACAAGGGAATTCAGTAATATTCATAACTGATTTTTAATAAAGAACAATGGAAACCAGAAGGCAGTGTGATGACATATTCAAACTACTTAAAGGAAAAAGAAAAAAAAAAAAAAGGCTGCCAAGCAAGAATCCTACATGTAGCAAATCCTCTTCAAAACTAAGGCAGAAAGCAAGATATTTCCAGATAAACAGAGACTGAAAAAATTTGCGGCTAACAGACCTACTTTGCAAGAAATACTAACTGAAGTTCTTTAAACAGAAAGGAAGTAACATTAGACTGTAATTTGAATCCACATGAAAAAACAGAGTGCCAGTAAAGACAGTTACATAGCAATTACAGAAGATAGCATAATTTCAAGTCTTCTCTTTTTTCCTCTTAATTGATTTTTAAAAACAATAGCACAAAATAATACCTATAAAATTGAATATGGGGATTTATAGCTTATATAAGTTTATATAAATATGAATTTGGGGGCTTATAGCATAGAGATGTATATTTAATAATAGCAGCACAAAGTGGGGAAAGAAGGAAACTAGTGGAGCAAGGAAGTGACATCATACAGTGACTCAAATCCACAAGACATGAAGAGTATGGAAATTGGTTAAGAATTTAATATAAAAACTTGGTAAATATATTTTTTCTTTTCTTAACTTTTTCAAAGGACATATGATTATATAAAACAATAATTATAACACTATACTGTTGGATTTGTAACAAGGAATGGAACTATAGTGGAGCAATTTTTCTGTATCTCACTGAAATTAAGTTAGTATAAGTCTCAAATATATTCTGATAAATTAAGATATGTATTGTAATTCTTAGAGCAACTACTAAGAAAAATAAAAAATATAGTTAAAAATCAATAAAGGAATTAAAATGGTACATTAGAAAATACCCAGTTAATCCAGAAGAAGACATTTAAAAAAGAACAAAACAACCAAGATACTAGCCAATAGGATCCAAGAGTACATTAAAAGGATTATTCATCACGACCAAGTGGGATTTATTCCTGGGCTGCAAGGGTGGTTCAACATCTGCAAATCAATCAATGTGATATAGTACATAAATAAAAGAAAGGACAAGAACCATATGATCCTCTCAATAGATGCAGAAAAAGCATTTGACAAAGTACAGCATCCTTTCTTGATTTCTTCACAGTGCAGGGATAGAGGGAACATACCTCAATATCATAAAAGCATATATGAAAAGCCCCTATCATTCTCAATGGGGAAAAACTGAGAGCTTTTTCCCTAAGGTCAGGAACACAGCAGGGATGCCCACTATCACCACTGTTATTTAACATAGTACAGGAAGTCCTAGCCTCAGCAATCAGACAACAAAAAGAAAAGGCATCGGAATTGGCAAAGAAGAAGTCAAACTCTCACTCTTTGCAGATGACATGACACTCTATGTGGAAAACCTAAAAGACTCCACCCCAAAATTGCTAGAACTCATACAGGAATTCAGCAAAGTGGCAGGATATAAATCAATGCACAGAAATCAGTTGCATTCCTATACACTAACAATGAGACAGAAGAAAGAGAAATTAAGGAGTTGATCCCATTTACAATTGCACCAAAAACCATAGGATACCCAGGAATAAACCTAACCAAAGAGGCAAAGGATCTTACTCAGAAAACTATAGAGCATTCATGAAAGAAATTGAGGAAGACACAAAGAAATGGAAAAACAATCCATGCTCATGGATTGGAAGAACAAATATTGTTAAAATATCTATGCTACCTAGAGCAAGCTACACATTCAATTTAATCCCTATCAAAATACCATCAAATCTTTTCACAGAGCTGGAACAAATAATCCTAAAATTTGTATGGAACCAGAAAAGACCCTGAATAGCCAGAGGAATGTTGAAAAAGAAAACCAACATCATAATTGTTGGCATCACAATTCCAAACTTCAAGCTCTATTACAAAGCTGTAATCATCAAGACAGTACGGTACTGGCACAAAAACAGACACTTAGATCAATGGAACCGAAGAGAGAACCCAGAAATGGACCCTCAACTCTACAGTCAACTAATCTTCGACAAAGAAGGAAAGAACATCCAATAGAAAAAAGATAGTCTCTTCAACAAATGGTGTTGGGAAAATTGGACAGCCACCATGCAGAAGAATGAAACTGGACCATTTTCTTATACCATACACAAAAAATAAACTCAAAATGGATGAAAGACCTAAATATGAGACAGGAATCCATCAAAATCCTAGAGGAGAATACAGGCAGCAAGCAACCTCTGTGACCTCGTCCACAGCAACTTCTTGTTAGACACGTGTCCAAGGCAAGGGAAACAAAGGCAAAAATTAACTATTGGGACTTCATCAAGATAAAAAGCTTTTGCACAGCAAAGGAAACAATCAACAAAACCAAAAGAAAACCCATTGAAGGTATTTGCAAATGTCTTATCAGATAAAGGGCTAGTATCCAAAATCTGTAAAGAATTTATCAAACTCAACAGCCCAAAAAACAAAAAATCTAGTCAAGAAATGGGCAGAAGCCACGAACAGACATTTTTCTGAAGAAGACATACAAATGGCCAACAGACAAATGAAAAAATGCTCAATATCACTCGGCATCAGGGAAATACAAATCAAAACCACAATGAGATACCACCTCACACCAGTCAGAATAGCTAAAATTAACAAATCAGGAAAAAAACAGTTATTGGCAAGGATGCGGAGAAAGGGGAACCCTCCTACACTGTTCGTGGGAATGCAAGCTGGTGCAGCCACTCTAGAAAACAGTATGGAGGTTCCTCAAAAAGTTGAAAATAGAGCACTGGGTGTTATATGCAACTAATGAATCGTTAAACACTACATCAAAAACTAATGATGTACTATATGTTGGCTAATTGAACATAAAAAAAAAAAGTTGAAAATAGGGCTACCCTATGACCCAGCAATTGCACTACTAGGGATTCACCCCAAAGATACAAATGTAGTGATCCGAAGGGGCACCTGCACCCCAATGTTTATAGCGGCAATGTCCATAATAGCCAAACTATGGAAAGAGTCCAGATGCCCACTGACAGATGAATTGATGAAGAAGATGTGATACACACACACACATACACACAATGGAATACTACTCAGCCATCAAAAAAAAATCTCACTATTTGCAACGATGTGAATGGAACTAGAGGGTTTTATGCTAAGCGAAATAAGTCAATCAGAGAAAGACAATTATCAAGAAAGATAATTTAAGAAACAAAACAGAGGATCATAGGGAAAGAGGGGAAAAGTAATACAAGATGAAATCAGAGAGGGAGACAAACCATAAGAGACTCTTAATCATAGGAAACAAACTGAGGGTTGCTGGAGGGGAGGGGTGTGAGGGGAAGGGGTAACTGGGTGATGGACATTAAGGAGGGCACGTGATGTAATGAGCACTAGGTATTATATGAAACTGATGAATCACTAATCTCTACTTCTGAAACTAATAATACATTATATGTTAATTGAATTTAAATTTAAATTTTTTTTAATTTAAAAAATTAAAAAGAACAAAAAAAGAGACACAAGACTAGAAAGCAAATAGTAAACCTGCAGACATAAACTAAAATATATTAGTAATAATGTTAAATGTATATGGGATAAACAACCAACTCAAAAGGTAGAGATTGTCAGGTTTGACTTTGGACAATCAATTTTGATCCATTTAAATATAATGTCATTATTAAGTAAAGCTCACACTGGAATACCCGTTCTAATAATATATTAGTAGGAGTTTCTCAAGGACAATTCTAAGGAAATTTGCCACAGATTGGTATTAATTTAAAGTTTTTGAGATTTTTTTTTTTTACACATGGAGTTGAGGAACTGAAAGACTACAGTATTGAATGGGTCATTGATGGGGACAGTGATGTTACCAAAATAATCATAGAGGTTGAGGTAGAAGAAAAGACTGTAAGCCTGGTGCCAAAATCTCTGTAAGTAAGGATGGTGTTTATGAATTTGAGGTGACAAAGACTAAGAGTAGAGAGTAGTAGAGCCAGATCTTTTGAGCTTCTAAAGTTAACGTCTGTTATCTACTAGTTATTATATTAGGCATTCAGGTAAATACAGAAAAATAAAACATAGCCCCTGCCCATAAAATATAATGAGATAGACAGCTTTGTAAAGATGAATGCAATACAGTGTAAAGGTGTTATCATTAAAGTAAGCTCTGGGATTAAAGGAAGGGAAAGAATCATTGATTTGGCGACACAGTGATAAAGAAAGCCTTTAGTAGTGAAGAGCTATCTTTTTCTATCTTGGGATTAATTTATTATGACATTTTATTATTTGAAGCAGGGTCGCAGGGGTCCAGTTGCTAAGAAAGCTCTAAAAACTACAAAATACTGATGTGGTTATTTAGTCAAGGGTGAAATATAATGGAGGCTGGGGCTAAGTAGTAATCTCCAGCCCTAGTTCTGACAAACGGGAACACAAATGATCTAATATAAGTGGCAGAGAAATTCAACAGTTGGGCATGGCTGGCCAGAAAGACCAAGATATTAGCAAATATTTGAAAATCCAGGCAGTTATGTCTAGGAAGAATAGGATAGGGACACTGACTGACAAAGAGTCCCAATCCCAGCTGGGGACTGGTCTAATTGGTAGATGACTGGAAAAGGAACTTCAGATTAGAAACCAAAGCTGAAGGCTTTTTTTTGCAAATCTTTGCCCAGAATGTTCATTATCTGCACAGTAGCTGGAGCCCCATTTTCAGTTTTAGCATCCATTGATGATTCTAGTCTAAATTAATCCTTACTACTGGAATTGCAAAATTGTGATAATTTGGCTTTAATTTCAAGTTTCTTAAATACCCAGGGGAGCTAAAGTTATTGCCAAAATGAAAAAGATACCTGAAAATGTTAAATGTAATAGGAATTTGTGAATATAATCTATTATAATTGCCTTTAATAAATTCATATTTAATATATTATTAAAATTGATATTCTTTTTTTTAAGATTTATTTATTTTATTTTGAGGGACAGAGTGCATGCGCAAGAGCATGAGTGAGTGCATGGTGGGGAGGGGCAGAGGGAGAGGAAGAGAGAGTCTCAAACAGACTCTCCCCTTGGAGCCCAATGCAGGGCTTGATCTCATGACCTGAGCTGAAACAAAGAGTTGGATGCTTAACCAACTGCACCACCCAGACGCCCCTAAAATTGATATTCTATGCTGAGTTATATTTTATTCAATTAATATCAAAATGATAAAAAATTCCATTTGGACCATTTAATTTATTTTCCAAATCAAGATGCTTTTGAAGGTAGAAGTTGGTGCTATTTACACGTACCAAAGAACAAGAGACATGAACTGGCAAAGTCCTGGGCACCCGAATTAGCTTCTCTCTACACTCTACTTCAACTTCCCACTTACATGACCACACCCTGAATACAGTCATCAACCAAAACTGCTCCACCCTTAAAAACCCATTCTCTAAAACAGTGCTTCCTTCCATCCTTCCAAGTAATAACTATTCTTCATTTGCACATTTGACCTGCTAAAGCCTTCCTCTTGTCTTTACTTCTCCCCTTGACCAGCTTAGATTTCACAGCCTATCAAGTAAATCACATTTGCAAAAATACCAAAGTCCCTTGACTCTTGTTCTTTTCTCACCCTCCTGGCAAAACCCCAATCCTGGATGAACTGAACCATCTACCTTCTTTGTGTCTGCAAGACTACCAAGCTGCTAGAGGAAAATCATACATTTCAGCAGTTTCCATAAACTCATCATCACCAATTTCAAATGGGTTTCAACACTGCCTGGCAATCTTCCTTCACCCTGGCTTCTGCTACCACCACTCTACTGAAGCTGGTCTTACCAACATCACCATTAACCTTGATAATGACAACACTGCTAGTCATAATGATCACCTTTTGGTCTTTTTATTGCCTTCCAACAACATTTAAAATAGCTGACAGCTTTTTTTGACTCTCTGTCCTTGGCTTTCATGACATCTTGAGCTACTTCTCCCTTAAGACTTAGTCCAAAACGCTCTCCTCATTCTGCTTTTTTTCCATGAAGTATCTTCGTATCTAGCACACTATAAATTTTATGTATCTGTTTTGTTATTGACTGTCTCCTCCTCTGAGAACATAAACTCCATGAGGGAAGGGATTTTTCTTTTTGGTCTGTTTGGCTTACCCTTGCAATCTCATTGCCCTCTAGCCTGTACATACTAGGGTCTCAGTCAATATTTTTTGAGTGAATCTATGAGTAAGTGAATAGCATCCTTGATAAATATTCATCAGATGAACATTTGCCACAATAGCAATTTTTTATAACACTATCAGCTACTATCAGCTACTGTATTAATTATATGAAGGCTAAGCAGTTAAAATCCACATGTACTCCTAGTGCATTAAATGCTTGCTTGAGCAAATTTCCTTTTTCTGGCCTTCTGACTTAGTCTATTTGCTGGGCCTGATTAGGCAAGGGTGTCTTCTTTCAGGCTTAAACTACTACTTCAGTGTCATTAACTTTCCAAATTTATTTATCTTTAGCCTCATATCTATTCCTGATTTGTATTTCTAAAAACTCACTGTATATTTTCATTTTGATGTCCACCATTATTTATATTTCAAAATCAACATTTAGAAACTCAAATTTATCTACCCAAACTCTCACACAAATAAAAATAGACACATGCCAAAACTGTTTTCCTCTCATTTTTTTATGTTAATTATTTGCTTCGCTGGCTACTCAAATAACCAAGCTAGAAACAATGGAGTCTCCCTTATTTCTTTCCGTTTCATATTTCCTTTATGCAATTGATCTCCATATGATGCTGGTTTTACCTGATTTTGTCTCACATAAATCTCTCCTTTTCCATGCTTTCAAGTCTTTGATTAGGAGTTTGTTAATGCAAAACCTTCCTAATTGGTTTCCCTGCTTCCAGATATTCAATTCATTCTTTGTATCATTGCCAACTTTACAATTCCAAACAGCTCCATACCCTTAAAAGAAAATGTTCAAATTTCTTAATACATCATAAAATACTTTAACCTTTAGATTAGAGAGGGAGTTTGTAGACAATACTTAATCCTATTATCCAAACTCCTGGGAATCACTTCACATGGCAAACTACGTCCACATGAGTAGATAAACCCTTGGAATAAGTTAGTCCAAAAAGGAGCAGTTTTACTAATCCTTAGAGGTTGGTAGCAAATCCCAGATTTAGTAATGAGATGGAGGCTTTTTGGAGAAAGGGATAAGTTTACACAAGGAACAAATAACATATATAACAAATAACAAACAGATTAAAGCACAGTTGAGGAACTGAAATCACGTATAAATATATTAAATAGTTTTAGATACAATAGTCCCCTCTTATCCCCAGGGGAAATGTTCCAAGACCCTTGGTGGATGCCTGAAACCACAGATAGTACTGAACCCTGTATATAACATGTTTTTTTCCTCTACATAAGAATGATAACGTTAAATTTATAAATTAGTCACAGAGATTAACAACAATAACGAATAATAAAATAGAACAATTATAACAATATACTGTAATAATAGTTACATAAACCTCGCTCTTTCAAAATATCTTACTATACTCACCCTTGTGATGATGCGAGATGATAAAATGCCTACGTGATGACATGATGACGTAGCAACCATGATGTAGAGTTAGGCCACTATTGACCTTGTGCTGATTCGTCATGAGGAGGATCATCAGCTTTCCTGCAGCAGTTGACCACGGACAACTGAAACTGTGGAAAGCGAAACCACAGATAAGAGGGGAACTACTGTATAAAAAGATGATCTCTGGGTCTTCAAGTTTCCTTTGGGAGGGGTGTGAAGTAAGAAGAGAAGAAATGAAAATATAATCACTATAGTGCATGCGTGTTCTTTTCCATTTGAAAAAGATAAACTCTTGGGGGATGAATTCATGTCTTTGTGGGAGCTTCTTCCATTTCTAGTACACTAGCTTGCTCATGACTAGCATCTTCAAGGAGGATATACTCTGAAGCCCAGAGAGATACACATTTATTCAACTACATCAGGGGAATGAGCCATGAAGGAAATTACAAGTTCTTTATTACCCTTACCAGTCACTTTACAGTTTGTACTTTCAATAGATTACATGTTACAATCTGAAGAAGCCTGCAGAACAAGTATGTCCATATTACAGACAAGGCAACTATGGGCCCTAAAGTTGGAATGATGTGGCCAGGATCACAAAGCTAGCCAAAAATTCATTTACTCATCTTGCCATTAACAAGATAGTTATTAGGTCTGAATTTTAAAACTATGGAGGTATTCTTCAGAAGTCGTTTTGGTAAACATCTTTAACTGAAAAAGCTGTGTCTTGGTTTGGAACCCACATTCTTTCTTAGTATATACGACAGCATTCTGAAAGACCACTACAAAAATTGGTTTAATCCCATGTTTTTTTCTTTATATAAATATTTTCTTGTTGTACCTATGTTTCTATACTTTCATTCCATCATGAGCCCTTTAAGGACAGTGATTAGGTAATACTCATCTATTTCCTTCTGACACTGTATTTCTGCCATTTAGGCAGAAAGGGCTCAATAAATATTTATTAAATTAAATATTTGAAATTCACACGCAGAAAAAATATCCAATGCCAAATACTATTTATTTTCCTCTTACCACTATTCTCAGCATTATTTTCTCCATTCTCTGCTTTCTATTTTCTATAAAAACCTAATGGTGAAAAAAAAAAAAAAACCTAATGGTGACTGGGCAGGGAGATTTCTTTTATTGTTAGCTTTGAACTTTATCTTTTTTAAATTCAAAGTTGGCAAACACAATCTGAAGACACTGTGATAATCTTAATATTTCTTTTGGAAATGTGAGAAATATTCAGGGCAGGAAGTTCACATATTCAGAAGTTCTAAAACAGAGCTCTTGATTCTAGCCAATAAGTATTCATTTGGGGGAGTAAAAAAGAGACTGGAAGAATTAGGGTAACAGATATATAAATAATAAGAAAATAGACTCCTTTCTGCAGCTGCGAGCCCCAGACTGAGAATAAAAGATAGGCAGTACTATTTTGTTATGTAATTCTAATAAGGAACATTTTTAAAAATCTCCGTAAACAGCAATATATATTTATTTTGTGGCAAAGGTGTTTTTTCTTTTTCAAAAAGAAACAAGTGTGCAGTTTTGTTTTCGTATTTTTAATTAAGAAAGGTGTTCTCTCTTCCTCCTTAACCATTATCATTCCTCTCACCCAGGCTTGAGTCAAGTATTATTTACTGATGCAAGACACCATCTTTAAGCAGATTTCGGGCTAGTCCATAATGTGGAATCAAAACTTAAACGAATGTCACTTTCACTTTGTTTTGCCTCTATCACGTGAACTGTGGGCTTAACCTTTAATTATGGGGTCTTCGTTTTATTTATTTTCTTTTTAGTCTACTAAAATGGAAGTAGATGATTGCCAAGATGCTTTCTACCTTCGCCGCTGTAGGAATTATTCCTGGCGTTGCTCTTGTTTTCTGCCAGTGTTTTGACACTACTTAGCTGCATTCCAGTCTCTGGAGACAGGCTGCCCTGGGCAACAGGAATTTGCCCCTGAGGTTCTGCGGCCGCCTCACCTTTACGAAAAGGCACAAGTCACGCTCAGAATGTAAGACTGGGGCGACGACCCCTTCAAGTTCCGGGCCTAGGAAGTTATAGTCTCACTCCCCAGTTCCCCTCAGCGCGGAGGTTCGAGTTCCACGCCACAAATTGAGCAGGGCGGGGCTTCGGGTGGGGCGGCTGGGTCACGTGGCAGGTCAGGTGACCGCCCGGCGCGCCCCGCCGTCCGCCCGCGCGCGCGCTCTACCTACTCGGCGCCCCTCCGCACGTGGCGTCCCCGCTGCCGCCCCCGCTCGGCCCAGACCCCGACCCCGCCGCCCGCAGCCATGGCACCCAGCCAGCTCGGTGAGCCCCTCGCGCGTCTTCCCGGAGCCCCGCCCGCGGCGCCCCTGCCTCGCGGCGTCCCGAGCCCGCAATGGCGGCGGCGGGTTGCGTGGCGTGACTGCGAGCCCTGCGGCCGGTTGGCGGTAGCGTGGCTCGGAGGTGTCTGACCCGGGGGAGGCCCCGGGCTGGGCCTGGCCAGTGTGGGCCGCCGTGATGGCCTCGAGATTCGCGACTGTCCTCCCAGCCGACCCCTCCCCCCACCCCCAAGTCCTTGAAGGACTTAATGTCCTGTACTGCGAGTGATGAGAAAAATGTTTTCTGTTTCAGCCTTATTTAGTGTCTCTGACAAAACGGGCCTTGTGGAATTTGCCAGAAACCTAACTTCCGTTGGTTTGAATCTGATCGCCTCTGGAGGGACTGCAAAAGCTCTCAGGGATGCGGGTCTGGCAGTCAGGTAAGGCACAACTGAATTTTTAAGCTCAGCCCAATCGGAACGTAGTGTGATCCGGTCCACCGGAAAGTCATGCCCCCCGGGCACAGTGAGTAAAAAGACGTCATGTCCCCCTTCCGACACCGCTTACCCCGTTACAGAAGAGGAAAGTGAGGCTCAGAGAGATGTAGTAACTTGTGCTCAAGTTTACAGAGTTAAGTGAGGAGTTAAGTTCAGGGGTGAAACCCCAGGAGTCCCCATTTCAGAGCCCTCTTTCTCAGCCACATTTTACATAGACAGATCTATTAATCTTTTGTTTAATGCTTTGAGTACATCCCTCATGTATTGAATTTTGGTAGTTCTATGATTTTTTTTTTAATGCTCAAACCTTTTATTCATTGGGAATTTATCTTTATATGGGCTAAACCAGTATTATTCCAATACTGACACCACCTTATTAAAAGACAATCTTTTATTTCCCCACTCATTTGATTTACCATCTTTACGTTTGTTTAATCATAAAGCTAAATGCTTGGTTTTTACTTTAGTCCGTTTCTGAGATAAAGATATTTTTAGTGCTTTTTGTATGTACTGCTAAATTACGTCTCAATTGAATGTATGGCATATGATTCAGTTTCTGAATTCTGAACATTCAGGCTCTGGAAAATCCCCCCCAAATGAGGACAGTAGATGTAATTTTGGAAGATGCTTTAGAATAGTGTAAAATGACAGTTCAGCAGAAACAGCAATATTCAGTTCATCTATTTTCAGAGATGTCTCTGAGCTGACGGGATTTCCTGAAATGTTAGGGGGGCGTGTGAAAACCTTGCATCCTGCAGTCCATGCTGGTAAGTGGTTGGTACTTTCAATTTAAAACAATCTGTGGTCTTCAGGAATATTTTGGTTGATTACTTTGTAGAATAAAATGAGGAAAAAGGCAGGTCATAAGCTCAGGAAATTATCTGTGAGTCTGTATTGGTTTTGTCACATTTGCTGCTAAAGTTCATATGTTAGGACCTGTTTAAAATCTAGTTTGCTTTATTATGCGATAGATTCACATTGTTTTCCTCTGCTCACTATTAGTCCTGATCTGATAACTAATTTAGAGTGATATTTTCTTCTGGAGTTAATGAAAATGTTTCAGCTTCATGTGTGAAAAGACTTATTACAATCCAAACTTAGAATGAAGTATCACAGTGTAACTGACTTTTTTTTTTTTTTTAAGATTTATTTATGTATTTGAGAGAGAGCATGCACATGTGCGCTTGAGTGTGGGGAGGGGCAGAGGGAGGGAGAGAATCCCAAGCAGACTGCCCGAGGAGCTTGAGCCAGACAAGGGGCTCAGTCCCAGGACCCTGAGATCATGATCTGAGCTGAAATCACAAGTCGGATGTTCAACTGACTGAGCTACCCCGGTGCCCTTGTAACTGTCTTTTAAAAGAATTCTTTTTCAAAGTGCTTTAGTTCGCTCATCTAAGACAAAAATTATGGTATCCACCAAAAATGGTGAGAAACAGGTATATTGCTAATTTACCAGTTAAAGTAAAATTTGGCAGAATGTAAGTCTGTTAGGCCGAGGAGGATCATCAGATAAGCCATTTACTTATGGGAGCACATAGGTTAATGGAACTGGTAACAGTTATGTGAAAATTCTTTTATATTTTGTTGCTTTAAAGAGGGTAAGGGGGGCACCTGGCTGACTGAGTGGAGTGTATGGCTCTTGATCTTGGGGTTGTGAGTTCAAGCCCCATGTTAGGTTACAGAGATTACTTGAAAATAAAAAATCTTAAAATAAAAGGGGGGGAATGAGGAACTGTTACAAGAGCTTTTTAAATACGCTCTAAATTTTTAACTCGCTCTTTGTCTTCTTGATTAGGCAGTATTAGAGACTTTAACTTGATTGGTGGGACCATATTGGAAAGAAGTATCTTATTCTGATGTGTTTTTTGAACCTAATACTTTAACTTTGTTAAATTAGGAATCTTGGCTCGTAATATCCCAGAAGATAGTGCTGACATGGCCAGACTTGATTTCAGTTTTATAAGGTAAAAATTGGAAGTTAAAATTTTAATACATTAAGGATCAAAGACAATGAGTATGCCAAACCTGGTGCCCTCCCTTTTAAGACCAAGATTAACATTAGGTGTAATTTCCTATTCACTCACTATAACATTTATTGAATACCTTCTGTGTGACATTGTATATACATAAGCATTTTTAATTTACTAAGTTTATACTACCAAAATTCCCATACTTAAACTAAAAAAACCTTATTTTTTAAGGAAATTATGACCTAAATGTTCGTACATATTAGCAGTGTAGTTACTTGCATAAAAATAAGCAATATTTCTTTTCAATGTATATAATTTCCTTGAGCTATATAACCCATATACCATATAATTTCCCAAATTAAAATCTACAATTCAGTAGTAGTTATTATATTCAGAGTTGTGCAGCCATTACCATAGTTAATATTAGAACATATTCATCACCCCCCCCCAAAAAAACCCATGCTCATTAGCATTCTTTTTTTTTTTTGCTTTGTAATCAGTATATTAAGGAGACATTCATACATTTCAATTGCTTAATTCTGATACCCAGATTTAAGCTTGTGAGCATGACTTTTAAAACATACAATTAAAGCTATTCATCATAATTTGCTATACTGCCAACATTAAATTAGTTACTTCGGAGCATAAGTTAAAGGGTTTAAAGTAAGCCTGTAACATACCTAAAAAACGCCTTCCTATCTCATACATGCAAATTAACTTCTCCACGTAAATGTCTCTTCACTCTAAGTTACCCTGCTCCCGAAGTCACTACTCTGAAGCTTATCATGGTCCAAAGAGAAGGAAAAGAAGTGTAATCAGGACTGATAAATATATATTAAAAAAAAAAAAGATGGCACAGCAGAAGGGAATGCAGTTCTACAAGTGCAAGCCCTCAAGCAGCAGCATATGATAAATCCCTTCTTTAGAGAGGTATCCTTTCTGTCATTGATACTACAGGCCAAATTACATAGCATGCTATCCTCAAGTAACAGTTGAGGTAATAAATGTAGAGGCATCACAGTGAATCCCACTCAACTATAGACCAACACTTCTCTACAAATTCTTTGTCTGATTGCCTATTAAATACAAGTTTTAACTTCATAGCTTAACAATTAAGGGTCATACACTGAAGTCAATACATACACACAGCATTTCAGTCTGAGCTGTTTCATATACATAGAGCTGAAATTAATTACAAGGTATGGCCTAACAAATGCCAGGGGAGATTTTTTTTTAATTTTTTTATTGTTATGTTAATCACCATACATTATTTTAGTTTTAGATGTAGTGTTCCATGATTCACTGTTTATGCATAACACCCAGTGCTCCATGCAGAATGTGCCCTCTTTAATACCCATCACCAGGCTAACCCATCCTCCCACCCCCCTCCCCTCCAGAACCCTCAGTTTGCTTTTCAGAGTCCATCGTCTCTCATGGTTCGTCTCCCCCTCTGATTTCCCCCCCTTCATTCTTCCCCTCCTGCTATCTTCTTTTTTTTTTTTTTTCCTTAACATATATTGCATTATTTGTTTCAGAGGTACAGATCTGAGATTCAACAGTCTTGCACAATTCACAGTGCTTACCAGAGCACATACCCTTCCCAGTGTCTTATCACCCAGTCACCCCATCCCTCCCACCCCACCCCCCACTCCAGCAACCCTCAGTTTGTTTCCTGAGATTAAGAATTCCTCATATCAGTGAGATCATATGATCCGTGTCTTTCTCTTTTTGACTTAGTTCGCTCAGCATAATACCCTCCAGTTCCATCCACATCGTTGTAAATCGCAAGATCTCATTCCTTTTGATGGCTGCATAATATTCCATTGTATATATATACCACATCTTCTTTATCCATTCATCTGTCGATGGACATCTTGGCTCTTTCCACAGTTTGGTATTGTGGACATTGCTGCTATAAACATCAGGGTGCACGTACCCCTTCGGATCCCTACATTTGTATCTTTGGGGTAAATACCCAGTAGTGCAATTGCTGGATTGTATGGTAGCTCTATTTTCAACTTTTTGAGGAACCTCCATGCTGTTTTCCAGAGTGGCTGCACCAGCTTGCATTCCCACCAACAGTGTAGGAGGATTCCGCTAGGGGAGATTTTTAAAAGTAGTTTTTACAAGTATTAAACGTATCTTGCACACTGAAGTCATCATACATACAGGGCAAAGTCAGAGCTTTTATATTTGAGTTTATTCTTCATTTAACTTTTCAAACACTACTATAGTTGAATGTTAAAACAAAAACAATAGCAAGTAGTGAGCTATGATTATAGTCCCTTCACTTACTCACTACTGCATATAAAATGCCAGCAGCGTTACTCACTAGCCCCATTAAGAGGTTTGATACTGAACACCACCCCTGGGATGATATTCATCCTCATAGGCTTTCCCATTGTAATGGTGCCGTCTTTCCTAATTTGGATCAAAGTCCATCAGTTCTTCCTGGTCCATTTCATCAGTCTCTTCTACTTCCTTCCTCTCAGGTAGGAGTTTTTCCAGCAAAGAGAATTTAACAGGAGAGAGAAAGCCATTCTCAGGAAAGTTTACCTTAAATTCGATGATTATGCGACCCTTCTCATATGGTCTACGATAAACTGGCATGCCTTTATTTAGCACACACTTGATATCTCCATGCTTGACCATTTGACCTGGATGAGAGGTGATGACGATAGTTCAAGAGTAGATACTGGCTTTTGAAAGCAATGCAGTGCTTCAACCAGCTATATGTCCATACACGTGGAAAGGTCTTCTCCTCGCCGAATAAAACAGCACGGTCCTTCGGATCTAAAACAATGATACTGTCTCCTGGTTCTTGGTCTCCTTCACCATGAAATGTTATCTTCTGGCCATCCTTCATGCCTTTGTCAATATAAACTTCTAGAATCTTCTTTTGAACTATCTTCCTTCCATTGCAGCTTTTACATCTATAATAGCTATAATACATCTAAACAGCTTTTGCTGTTATATCTAAGAAGCGATGGCATAATCCAAGATAGTGAAAATGTAAGTTTTTTAGTTTTAGCTCTTATGCTTAGGTCTTTGATTTTTTTTAAGTTACTTTTTATATAGGTGTGAATTAGGGTGTCCGACTTCATTCTTCTGCATGTGGCTGTCCAGTTTTCCCAGCATCTGTTGGAAAAACTTCTTTCCCCCATTGAATGGTCTTGGCACATTTGATCTGTATCTGTCGTTATGCTGGCCCCATATCATTATTGTATCTTTGTGGCAAATATTGAAATTGAGAAGTGTGAGTCCTCCGACTTTCTTCTTTTTCAGGATTGTTTTGGGCATTCAGGATCCTTTGCATTTCAGTGTGAATTTTAGGATCAGCTTGCCCATTTCTGCGAAAAACAGAGTTGGAGTTTCCTAAGGATTGCGTTCAATCTGTGTATCAATTTAGGGGAGGTTGCCATCCTAATATTGTCTTCCAGTCCATAAACTGGAATGCCTTTCCTTTTGTTTAGATTTTCTTTAATTTCTTTCAACAGTGTTTTGTAGTTTTTAGTATACAAGTCTTAAACGCTTTTGTTAAATTTATTCTTAAACATTTTTTTGTTGTTTTTGATGCTACCGTTAGTAAAATTGTTTTCTTAATTGCACTTTGGGTTGTTCATTGCTAATGTACATAAATTTGGTTAACCATATGTCCTATAACCTTGCTGAACTCAGTGCTAATAGTTTTTTTTTTGTTAAATGCCTTAGGATTTTCTATATACAAGATCCTGTCACCTACTAATAGAGATAGCTTTATTTTTTCCTTTCTAATCTTGATGCTTTTTATTTAATTTTCTTTGTTAATTGATTGTCTAGAACCTCCAGTACAGTGGTAAGAGTCGACATTCTTGTCTTGTTCCTGAACTTAGGGGAAAGCATTCAGTCTTTCAACTTTAAATATAATGTTAGCTGTGGATTTGGGGGTTTTTCTTAAATACCTTTTATCATGTTGAGCAAGTTCTCTTAATTTGTTGAGTGTTTTTATCATGAGTGGGTGTTCAGTTTTGTCACATGCTTTTTGTGCATCTGTTGAGGTGCTCAGGTGGTTTTTGTCCTTTGTTTTATTGAAATGGGCTCCTACATTAACTGGTTTTTAGATGTTAAACCAACCTTACAGTCCTAGGGTAAACCATATTTGGCTGTAGTGTATGCCTCTTTTTATATTTTGTTGGTTTCAGTTTGCTAGTATTTTGTTGAGGATTTTTGTGTCTGTATTCATAAGATACTGGTCTATATTTTTCTTGTGACATTTTGTCTGGTTTTGGTATCAGGGTTATAGGCATTGGGAAGTATTCCCCCTCATCTTCTGTTTTACTTTTTTTATTAGTTTTTACCAGTTGTGCTTATTTCACTGGGTGTGAACCTGCCCACAAAGCTCCTCACATTGCAGGCCTAGGCATGGAACTCTACTGGTTGTTAACTTTAGATTAGTTCTGTATTTTAAATTATTCTTTTGGACCTCCTGTTAACATCATTGTATATGACCTCTCTGAAGACAAAACAAGCAAAGAAATATTTCACCCTTAAAGTGGTCTGTTATTTTTCATCATTGTACATGACCCATTGGAAATAGAATCTAAAATTGAATGTTGTAGATAAAAGTGATTATATTCCAAAATGAGGATGTTATCTGTAGCCTTGTATTTTGCATTTCTGTTAAAATTTTTTTTAAAATGTTTTTTTTGATGTCTGGATTATATAATGGGTAGCTGGATTATATAAGTTTACCCAAGCAGTAACATTGCAATATGATTTTGGGGAAATAATGTTTTGAGAGCACCTGCTGACCAAAGCCACTTTTATTTACTATGTTATGCAACAGTGGGAACTCCTGACATTTCAGTTTACTTTTTAGAATTCTAAAATTCTAGGATTATAGTTTATATTTTAGATCTTTAGACTCACGTGATCTTTAGATCACATTAAAGCTAGTGACTGACTTATATGTAAACCCCATAAAGTTTGGGTTTCTAACAACAGCTAAATTCCTTTTTGGTTTAGGGTTGTTGTCTGTAATCTGTATCCCTTTGTGAAGACAGTGGCTTCTCCTGATGTAACTGTTGAACAGGCTGTTGAGCAGATTGATATTGGTAAGTCAGCAAAACCATATTTGAAGACTGATAGGGGAGGATTACTTTTATTTATTTATTTTTGGACTATTTATTTTTAAAGATTTTATTTATTTATTTGTGAGAGAGCGAGAGACAGCACAAGCAGGGGGGAGGAGCAGAGGGAGAGGAACAAGCAGACCCCACGCTGAGCCCAGAGCCTGACATGGTGCTTGATCTCACAACCCTGAGATCATGATCTGAATTGAAATCAAGAGTCAGACACCTAACTGACTGAGCCACCCACACACCCCAAACACTATTTATATTTTAAAATAGATTTTGTTTTGATGTTCACCCAGAATCAGAATATTGAGGGAGCAGAAAATCATTACTGCTCCCAGACTGTGTTCTGGGGTGATTGTAATTCATCTATATTTCCTAAGCTATTACTTTGTGTAGAGATTCATCTCAGGTATGTTTTCCTTATTTTTTAAGTCAAAAATTAGAAGTATGTGTACAGTAACTTTATTTGAAGGAGGTTAAACTCATGGAAATACAAATTGTTTTTTGTTCTCCCAAGGTGGAGTAACCCTACTGAGAGCAGCAGCCAAAAACCACGTTCGAGTGACAGTCGTATGTGACCCCGAGGACTATGTGGCCGTGTCCACGGAGCTGCAAAGCTCTGACAGCAAAGACACCTCCTTGGAGACTAGACGCCAGTTAGCCTTGAAGGTAGGGATGCACTTCTATCCAGTGCAGTGTTTGCCAAACCAGATGGTATTCAATTTTCACGGGTCTCCTTGGAGCTGCTATCCTTTTCCTATAAATGAAGAGACCCAAGTATTACAGAGGTATAATATCAAAAAGATGGAAAGAGACTCGGAAAGAGAACGATTCGTTGTGTTTTTAGTGTTATTGAGTGTCTTTCCTGCACAGTCATATGTGTGGACAAAGAGTGTAGTTTGTTGTGTGCTACCTAAGACCCTCTTGTGCCCGCTTTGGTAAGTGCTGCTGGTGTTTCACAAAACTTAACACTTTTTGTAGGCTTTCACTCATACAGCACAATATGATGAAGCTATTTCAGATTACTTCAGGAGACAGTATAGTAAAGGAATATCTCAGATGCCTTTGAGGTATGGAATGAACCCTCATCAAACTCCTGCCCAGTTATACACACTGAAGCCCAAGCTTCCCATCACAGGTAAGGGCTGTGTGTTACGTGGCATAGTTTGTTGTGTCTGGGGGTGTGCGTGTCTTTCTCTGTATTGTATCTGATGTGGCTCACGTTGAGAAGATAAAGTAAATTACATAATGCCTTTTATAGCCACCTGAAGTTTGAGATGCCAGGTGGACTTGTGAGATAATTAGGGGTTCCGGAAAGAGGTCAGGCTGGAGATAGAGTTTGGAATGTCTTTGGCATATAGATGACTTTGGAAATGTAAAACAGGCAGGATGGATTTCACAGAAGAGGTTAAGCAGTGGAGGAACCAGCAGAGGAAAACAAGGCTGGAAAACCTGTAGGATTTTAAGTGGTTTGGAATGCTCCTGAGAACAAATAAGCGACTGTTTGATCTGGGAAAAATTGCAAGAACAATTTCCTTGGAATGATGGATCTGGCAGCCCAACTGAAGTGGGCCGAAATCACGAGTTAGACACTATATATGCATACAATGGAATATTACTCAAGCCATAAAAAAGAACGAAATCTTGCCATTTATAAACGATGTGGGTGGAACTAGAAGGTATTACGCTAAGCGAAGTAAGTTGGTCAGAGAAAGACAGATACCATATGATTTCACTCATGTGGAATTTAAGAAACAAAACAGATGAACGTAGGGGAAGGGAAGGAAAAATAAAGACAAAAACAGGCTAACCATATGAGACTCTTAACTATAGGAAACAGGATTGCTGGAGCGGGGGGGGATGGGGTAATTGGGTGATGGGCATTAAGGAGGGCACTTAAAGTAGTGAGTACTGGGTGTTCTGTGCAGCTGATGAGTCACTAAATTCTATCTCTGAAACTAATAATATAGTATATGTTAATTAAATTGAAGTAAAAAATTTAAAAAAGAGTTGGGCACTTAACTGACTGAGCCACCCAGGCACCCCCTTTTTTTTTATAATAGACTTTATTTTATAAAGTAGTTTTAGATTTACAGAAAAATTTCTCAGAAAGTACAGAGAGTTCCCAGACATTCCCTCCCTCTGGATCTCCTCTTTCCCCAGTTTCCCCTTTTAATATCTTACATTAGTCTAGTACATTTGTTAAAATTGATGAACCAGTCAGTAGTGATTCATTATTATTAACTAAAGTCCATTGTTTACATTAGGACTCACTCTTTGTGTTGTATATTCCTTGGGATTTGACATGTGTAATGTCATGTATCCACCTTGACAGTATTGTGCAGAAGAGCTTCACCACCTAAAAATTGCCTGCATTCTACCTCCCTGACTCCTGCAGCCACTTATATTTTTATTGTTTCCATAGCGTCATAAGGTTGGAATCATACAGTATATAGCCTTTTCACGCTGGCTTGTTTCATTTAGCAATATGCATTTAAGGTTCCTCCATGGTCTTAGGGGCTTGAGAGCTCATTTCTTTTTGCTGTTTAATAATATTCCATTGTATATGGATATACCCTAGTTTAGTTTATCCATGCACCTCTTGAAGGACATCAGAAATAGACAGTTTTTGACAGTTATGAATAAAGCTGCTAAAAAATTCAAGTATAGGTTTTTCTGTGGACATGTTTTCAACTCGTTTGTATAAGTACCTAATATTTTCTCTTATTGTTTACTATTAATTGCCTATTTTGTTTCTTCTATGCCTCTTCTATAAGCTCTATGTGGGAGGAGCTAGTTTATTCATTGGTAATATCCCCAGTACCTATAACAGTCCCCAACATTGTGGTAGGCACTCAGTAAATACTTGTCGAAGTTTATTTTTAAAACTGTGTACCATCCAAGATAACACAAAGGAAATGCAGTTGTAAATTTGTTTTTAATTACTGGCCCTCATTTTTTTTTGTATGTGCGGAGTTTATAATTTATTCACAAGAGATAATAGCTCCTAAAAAATCCTGCCATTGTTAAGAAAATAGGCAATGAGAAACTTGGAAGTTGTAATCTTTCTAACGGCATTTCAACTTTAGGCAGAGCCTACTGAGTTTCATATAAAAGAGGAAGAATCCAACTTATTTTTTTCCCCTTATTTTCTCCCACCCACAGCTCTTTCATTAGCTTGTAATAATATTCTTATATTGACAAGGTTTATAACTTAGATTTTGTACTGTTTCTGTAATTGCCGTGATTGTGTTATCTTAGTTCTGTACTGAAGTGGATCCCTGTCGATCACTGGTCTTGTCATTCTTTCTCCCATTCCTGAATTCTCTGTTGGTTTATTTCTAGGTTGACTGGAGTTGGTTTCTCCAGTAGCATATGTATGTGAGAGAGAGAAGAGAGAGAGTGTGTGTCTTTTTTTTTTTTTTTTTTGGTGAGGCAGGCTTAGGCTCTAGTGTTTTGTTCTTTTTTCATCAAGTTCTTTTATATTTGTGTATATGTATTTGCCTCTTAATTATACTTTTCTGAAAACATTTGTGCAGCCTTGACATATGTTATTTTACAGAAATGTACATATATCTGATTTTATTGATCCTGCTTGATAATGTATTTTGTTTCTATATGTAGTTCTAAATGGAGCCCCTGGATTTATAAACTTGTGTGATGCTTTGAATGCCTGGCAGCTGGTGAAGGAACTCAAAGAAGCTTTAGGCATTCCAGCCGCTGCCTCTTTCAAACATGTCAGCCCAGCAGGTAAAGCACTATCTCTGGAATGCGCTGGAACTGTTCAGAATGCCTTCTTTTTGATTTTAGAAAGAATTGACATGTTCTAATGTGAATATAGACATTTTCTAAAGTCTCAAACCACTTTTGTGGAGTCTGTTAACAGTTTCAATATAGTAACGTGACAAAATCTGGTAATAACATGTATCTGTTATTTACATATACATAATTGTATAACATCACTGTGAGATAGGAGGATTAAGAAATCACTTTTTTGCAGTGGAAATGTAAAAAATAAAGTAAAATGGCTTAATGCAATATGACTATTTTTCCACATAAAGAAGTTCTTGTGACACCTTATCGTAACTTTATAGCCATTGTATGAGATACCTTTTTGCTTCTGTGTCTAAATCAACTCTAATACATAGTTTTTTGATATTTATTTGATATTAAATTGATATAAACAGGGAAGAAATAAATGGTATGTGGTATCAAGCAGGGTGGAGAGAGAGTCCTTAATGAAGTAAACTAGCTTTGTACACATGCATGGTGCTGGCAGACTCAGTAGTTGTTTCCAGAAGCCGGAGAGAAAAGATTCCCCCCTCCCTCCTCCCCTGCAACTGTATTTTTGGTGTTTAATTATCTGACCAGATGTTTGTTTAATTTGGCATAGGCACTAGAAATTATGCTGTATGGACTAGATGCTAAGAAAAATGTTGTCTTGATTTAGGAGAGGATAACTAGTAACTTGAGACTTGGAGGTTTATTTTATGGTTTTCTGTACCAGGTGCTGCTGTTGGAATTCCACTCAGTGAAGATGAGGCCAAAGTCTGCATGGTCTATGATCTGTATAAAACCCTTACACCCATATCAACTGCATATGCAAGAGCAAGAGGTCAGAACTTTAATAGAGTTTGTTTGTTCTTAAAAGAGAAAAAACAATATTTTATCCTAAGTAGAATAAAGTAGTAATATTCTTTGTTTCAGATTTCAAATTATCTTTAATTTGTTTTTTATTAATACTTACGAATGACTATATGAGTGCCTTGGAATAAATTTGTTTATAAAAGTGTGTGGATTTTCATGTAATAAATGGAAACAAAATTGGAATTTGGTGCATCCTATTTCATATTAGGCTATTGAATGCGTTTGTATTGTTAATATATGACTAAAATTATGTGGCTATTTTAACTACACTGAATATGGTTAGAGTTGTATTTTATATATTTCAGAAATATCTAATTCATGAGGTTAATAACCTGTGAATATTACTGTAACATTTTCAGAAGATCATCGAGAAACTTGATAGCACGGTTGATCTTCTGTAGTAGGGGTTGGCATACTATGGCGCATGTGCTAAGTAAATACAGCCTGCCACCTGTTTTTGTAAATACAGTTTGATTGGAACTGCCATGTCCCTTTGTCATTGTGGCTGATTTCTAGAACTGCAGAGCTGAGTAGGTATAACAGACCATATGCCTGCAAAACAAAAAATGTTTGTTATCAGGCCCTTCCAGAAGTTTGCCTAGAGGGTAAAATTAAAGAATACTTTGTTATGATTGTTTCAGTTTAAATGACTTATTAATCTATTATTTAGATCTTAAACAATAAAGTTCTATTTAGAGGAATGGATTTTAAATGATCACATTGGGGTTTTTTAAACATCTTTTTCTGTGCAGGGATATTTGTGATACATACCTCATTTTAATTTTTATTTATAGGGGCTGATAGGATGTCTTCCTTTGGTGATTTTGTTGCATTATCTGATGTTTGTGATGTCCCTACTGCCAAAATTATCTCCAGAGAGGTTAGTGGACGTTCCTGAGGATTGATCCATACATAACTGAGTAAAGTTCTATTTATTCCTAGTATTCATTGAAAGCATAACTTTTTTATGTATACCACCTGTAAATTAGTTAAGTTTATTGTTCAGAATGTTTATATTTTATGTAGAACATGAATCCTTGACTGAATTGTAATTTTGAGATTTAATGAATGTTTCAAATGGATATTTTGCTATTATTATGTTTTAATTTATATATTTAGTTGGTTTTTTTTTCTGTAATAGTCATTATCTTAATGCCAAAATTGTTTCTAAAGAGCAGAGAATGCTATCTTGGCTATGTAATATTGAGCCTTACTGTAAACCTTTGTAGGTCTGTAATAAAAGATATGTAGGGGAGGATTTGAAAAACTAGCCCTCATCAGTTGAATACCAAATAAGGATTCCAGAAAGGTGGGATTTGGGGACGAGGAGACAGAAAAAAAGTAGCTCAGATTAGCTTGTAGGGAAAACAGGTGGAAATGAAGGCTACATGGGCTTGATGATATTTAGTTGTTTTAGGGATTCTTCCCATGACCACTATCATCCCCACCCACAGTGGAGCTGACCTGCTGCGTTTTATGTTATAGCACAAGGCTTTGTAGTATGAACTATGACTTTTCTTTCAGAGATGTTAAATCTGATCCCTTTGACTTGCTGTTGAGTTACTTGCCTTGCCTAAGGTTATTAGCAGAGGTATAATCTGATCCCCATGTCTTGCTCTTGTGGAACTTGCTTTGCCTAAGGTCATTTTGCCTGGTACTGGCAGACTGGGGACTCCAACATGCTTTTTCTGGTGCAAAACACCACTCCATGAACAGAATAGTGAAAAATTGTTTTCTTCCTAAGGTATTAGAGTGAATCGTTTTTATGTTCTTAGTTAAAACTGAAACAAACAACCAGAAACCCTGAAAGGATAGCAAATGAGATAAAGTTAGCTGTACAAAGCTGTATTCTAACATAGGCTTATCTTTACCGAGTACAGGTATTAGCATTATCTCTTGGAGGTAGAAACAAGAAAATGCTGCTGCATTAAGACAGATAATTATGTTTAGATTGGTTAAGAAGTGTTCCCTAATTTTTGAAAGTAGAAATTAATGTTTAATACATTTATAGGTATCTGATGGTATTGTTGCCCCAGGATATGAAGATGAAGCTTTGAAAATACTTTCTAAAAAGAAAAATGGGAGTTACTGTGTTCTTCAGGTTAGTTTAATTCATGTTTAAAAACGGTAATTTACTTTTTTATTTTGTGTTTCTTTTCTCCCATATTTAATCTTTCCTTTATGGTGAAAACCTTCTAATTTATCCTTTTTTACTGAGGTTTCTTTAATTCTTAATCCTATAATTTTCTTTTCCCTTATTGTTAATTTTTGGGTTTTAGATGAGGAGAGCTTCCTTACTCTTAGTTTTAAATCTTAAATTTTTAAGAAAATAGTTAATACATATACATGCTTTCCTATCCAAAAGGTATTAAGTGTTATTGATGAAAAGTCTCCCTGTCCTCCCCTTCTGCTACTCTGTTACGTCTTTAAAAGTAACTAATATTTTAAGTTTCTTGCTCATCCTTCCTGAAATAGTTGTACTTTTCAGCAAATATTTGTATTTTTTTCTTTTTTTGTTGTTGTTTTTTCCCACTGACACAAGTCTAAGATTGTACATGGATAAAGCAAAGAATTATTTGAATTAAAATAAAAATTCCTAAAGCTGTTTTATGGAAAGTGCTGATGTCAAAAAATTTGTGGAATACTAACTCCATATACTGAAAGTTCTAAGTATATAGCCTTCATTGTAAGATACCATTAATTGTGACACACCACAGATTCCATGGCAGCTTTTCAAGGAAAGAAGAAAAAAATACTATATTAAATATACATACTTTTCCTCTAAGGCCCTTCATTGTAAGTTCAGCCGTTCGGTCAGCTGAGGCTGTATTCTTCAGTTTCTTAAGTCTTTTTTAAGGATATTAAGTACTTATGGCTCTGTTTAATAGTTACATGTGTCATTGTGGAGAATGTTTTCCAAACCTTGAATTCATCATCGTGACCTCTTCACCTGACAGCATCACATTTGAAGATGTCAAAAGATTACACTGGGCCTTCCCCCAATATATTATTTGAGAGTTTAGCCAAGTTTGCACATGGACACATAATTATAACTATGAAATAACTATTCCTATATCTGGCTAGTGTGACAAGTTTCTTTTGACATCAGTTAATAGGGAAGGCACATCCCAATTTTAGAAATCTGATAATACAGAGGAAAAAGGAACATTTTGGAATTGAAGAAAGTACAAATTAGGAAGAATTAATATGAGGTCTTGCTTATAAGTTATAGATATCAGTGCTTTCTTTTTTAAAGATTTTTTTTTTCATTTTTATTTATTCATGAGAGACAGAGAGAGAGAGAGGCAGAGGGAGGAGCAGGCTCCCAAGGAGCAGGGAGCCGGATGCGGGGCTCGATCCCAGGACCCTGGGATCATGACTTGAGCCGAAGGCAGACGCTTAACCATCTGAGCCACCCAGGTGCCCGATATCAGTGCTTTCTAAATCAAAGATCATTCAAAGGATAAATGAAGAGATACTGTCAAGTATCACTTGGGAGAGAGTAGTCTTATGCAGATTATTCTCAAGTCTTAATATCTTTTCAGTTCAAAATTTGTAAGAGGAAGATAGCAACAAATGACATATATTCCCGGGATGCCTGCCTGGCTCAGTTAGTAGAGCAGGTGACTCTTGATCTCAGGATCGTGAATTCAAGCCCCACGTTGGGCGTAGAGATTACTTAAAAAAGAAAAAGACATATGTTCCATTTTAAATAACAAACATCTCGACTCCAAATGTTGCTTTCCCCCTTTTAACTATTTAATTCAAGTGTTAGCTCTGTATTTTGTAGTAGATTATTAGAAAGAAGGGAAAACTAGAATTTATTTTTTATGCCACTACCTGTTTTTTTTAGCAGATCTGTTTTTATCTGCTGATTTCCAAAAGGAAGATACAGACAATGGTTTCAGTTAGTATAACCAGAAATGCTGTCCCTGGAATCATTGGTTTTAATATGTTGTTATAAAACACCACAGGGTTGTAAACCTATAAAATTTTTTAGAACAAAATATTAGTGCCTGGCGATTCTATTATACCTTTACTGAAGTGATCTTACACATGCTTAAATTAGAAAAAAATGTATACGATCTTGCTATAATGATTTTTTTTTGTACGTAAATTAAGCGAAAAATGTTGAAGGTTGTAGAAATACTACTTGTGACTCTAAATTTCTGTTTTAGATGGATCAGTCCTACAATCCAGATGAAAACGAAGTTCGAACTCTCTTTGGTCTTCGTTTAAGTCAGAAGAGAAATAATGGTGTCATTGACAGGTCATTATTTAGCAACGTTGTGACCAAGAATAAAGATGTAAGTTTGAAAATATCTGAACTGAATGCTAGTAATGCAGTAAGTCTGTTTTTAATATTTATAAGCTTATGTATTTATTAAGGCCCATATAATTCTGTAACTTGCCTTTTCTCCATGCACTAAGCTACAAATATGTTTCTATATCAACAAATATAGATCTATATCTTCATCTGAAAGGCCACATGGCAATCCATGTATAGATGTACTCTGATAGATATTTTGTTTCCATTTTCAGTACTATGATCAGTGTTTCATGTGGTCAAGTTTTTGCTCTTGGGCTGTTTGTCATCTTTTAGGAAGGACATACTTCTAGAATGATAGTGTGATTTTTTTTT
>NW_025408859.1:24896-38880 GCF_002201575.2 Neomonachus schauinslandi | reverse complement strand
TCCTGAGTTGCAAGAGAGACAAGGTGTGCAGCCCGGGTGGCCCCCCCACCACTCCTGCCCAGCCCCCATGTAGGAGGGCCACCGCCCTTGCCCTCACCTTGCTGAGTCCGTTCCACTTGTTCACGAGGTGGATCCTGCTGAAGTCTTTGACCCCCGTGAACACGGTGAAGAGCCCAGAATCGGAGTTGTTCAGCTGTGGACAACGACAGAGACCAGCATCTTTAAGCCTCAGGACAGGGGCAAAGGCCCACCCGTTTACTTAGAGGCCACTCCCCACTTCACCCAGAGGACAGGGGCCTCGATACCTTGTTCACGGCTGCATCTGCAGTGCCTGGGGACCAAGAGGAGGAGGGCTTTCTAGAAGGGGCACTCCCTTGATGACAGCGTCCCTCCTAGAAAGGGTCCCACCTTCCCTTCCTGAATCAAGGAGAGTCAGCTTCTCCTCCCAGATGAACAGCAGAATGACCCCCTCGTCCCAACTGAAAATGAAGTATGGTCATGTGACCTCTCCAATCAACGAAAAAGAAGCAGATGGGGCATGCCACTTCCGGATGGAAGCTTTAGAAGCTAGTGCATGCACAAGTCACCGTGCTTTCTGCCGCTCCATAGGGGTCGTGGAAGTGTTTATCAAGCTGCTGCCTCCCTCAGCCTGGGTCCCTGAGTGACCAAAAAGAGCAGAAGGCCCACTGGTCACCCACACTGACATGGCATACAAACAAGGAATCAACTCGCTGTTTCAAGCCACTGACATTCCGGGGCTGCTTGTTACACAGCATGACCTGGTCTATCCTAACCCATACAGGACCCAATGCTTACTGAGCATTGTCTGGATCGGAAGCCCCAGGCTTTGGCACTCTGAGGTTCTTTCCTAGAGACAGATGCCTAATTCACAGCAAAGACACGCAAAGCATATGAACTGCGGGGCGAAATCTAGAAGTACTGTGTTCCCCCTGAGGAGACTGAGTAATGGAAAACATGCTGAGAACTCAATAGGGTTGTGTCCCGGATGAATGGCTAAATTGATTACTGACTAGTTAGGCAAACAGGCTCCAGAGTAGGGCCCAGTCCAAAGCCCTGCTCTGGCCTCTTAATATCTGTGTCATGTCACCTGTCCATTCTGAGCTTCATGAGCTGGGACCTCAACCATTATGAGAAGAGAGTAACAGGAGCCTGGAGACACTGGGGGTATGAAAAAGCGAATGTGTCAACACTGTTAAGTGGTGCCTGAAAAACAGTAGGAACTCCAAATGCTAGTCTTTATTATCATTATCATTATTATTAATAAAGGCTCCCCCAAAAGGACACCAGAATAATAATCATTACAGACAAAGTATATCAGAGACGGCCAGTTAGTATCCAAAGTATCCTCCCCTTCCTCCTTCGTAACAAAACCCAAACCTTACCCAGGGCATCAGCACAGCTGCTAAAAGGCTACATTTCCCAGCTTCCCTTGCAGCTAGGTGTGGCCACTTGACTAAGTTTGGGCCAAACGAAAGTAGAAATTGGTTTTTCTCCCTCCCAAGGAGGGAGACAGCTAAGACATGCTGTTTTGTCCTCAACCCCCCTGCCTGCCTCTCCATCCCCAACCACTCTTCCTTCCACTTGTGCTTCCTGGAAGGTGGATGTGGTAGCTGGTGCTCTAGCAGCCATCTTGGGCCATGTGGTAATCTGGAGTATGAAAACCACACCATAAGGATGGCAGACCAGGGTAGTAGAAGAATTCTGGATCCCTGAAGGATAGGAAGACACCACATCAACACTGAACAGCCACTGCTGGAGTGTTATTTCAGGGTTTCCATTATACACAGTCAAACATATATTATAGGTATGCTACTCACTTTGTAATAATATTCATTTGTTTACAAGTTTACAAGATGCTTTCAAAGGAATCGTGTTGCTCCAAACTTGCCAACTTACCCACACACTCAGAATCTGTCATTCTGGTTAAAAAGGTATTGAGTGTCTATCATGTGCCAAGTACAAAAACATAATGTCTTCCTCCCCCTCCCCCCAAGACAGATCAGCAGAGCCCAAAGGGGAGGCCGAGGCTGGAGCAACCCAGAGGGCTCGTCAAAACCTTTGGTGGAGGAAGCCACAGTCAGGGGTCAGACTCTGCATCAGATCACGGCTCAGGAGCCCAGTTACTGCCAGGTGACCAAGGGTCAAGATCAAGAAAAAAGCAGGCAGGGGCGCCTGGGTGGCTCAGTCGGTTAAGCATCTGCCTTTGGCTCAGGTCATGATCCCGGGGTCCTAGGATCGAGCCCCGCATCGGGGTCCCTGCTCAGCCGGGAGTCGGCCTCTCCCTCTCCCTCTGCCGCTCCCCATGCTTGTGCTCTCTCTCTCACTCTCTCTCTCTCTCAAATAAATAAATGAAATCTTCAAAGAAAGAAAAAAGTAGGCAGCTCAGAGCAATGTCATAGTCAATATCTGTGACTTGCCTCCCCAGCAGCCTCTCCTCCTTCTCCCAGCAGCAGCCCCCAACTGTCCACACTCAGCTCAATCACATTCTCAGAGCCTGGATCAAGCTGCACCCACATCTCTGCCTAGAGTTTTCAGGTATATGAGCCAATAAATTCTCTATTCCTCTTAAGCCAGTTTGAGTTGGGTTTTCTGCCATTTCCAACCCACCGCCCCCAGATCCCCAGTCAGGCTGCTAACCCATTTCCAGGCTGTATCGATGGAGAACAAGACACAGGCCCCGAACTTGTTGTGGGCCATGCTTACCTCTGCAAATAGCCCAAACTTGCCCTTGAATGGAAACATGTTTGGGAGGTACTTGTTGATGAGGTGTATGAGGGGGTCCTCGTAACCCCACATGATCTCGCCTACAGTGCGGTTCATGAAGGCACGCTCCCCGAGTGTGCTGAATGCCAAGGTCATGATCAGCTTCAGGCTCATGGGCTTATTTTCCATCATCATCGCTGCAGCCTGCAGAGTGAGGGGACACTACATGTTACAGGCTAGACACCAACGGGTCCATGCATCCTGGACTTCAAGCCAGGCCCAAGGTAGAGTTCATCAGGGGACATGAACTTCGGGCCCAGGAAGGTCCCTGCAGCGAGCATGTAGGGTGTCTGGGGCATCCAGAACCAGTCCCTAATCCTTCAGTAACAGGATCACCTGTGTTCGTGGATTTCAGGTGAAATTAACTCCATCCCCAGTCCCAGAGGTGGGCACATGGCAGGGATCTGGCCAATCAGAAACGTTCTTCCCTCCAGCTACAGTGATTGGTTCCGGAATGTGTAATGTGGCCCAATCAGAGCCCCAAGAAACGGGAAACATTCCCCTGGGGCTGTCAGATAGAAAGGAGAGCTTCCTGCTGCCCTCCTTGAAGGCTGTAGCCACCCTGAGGTCCGCCCGAGCAGGGCACCAACACAGATCTAGGGAACCTGATTTGCACCCTAGATCAAGCCACACCTGAAACGAGCCAACCTCTGCCCTTTCAGTAATGTGAGCCCATAAGTTCCCTTTTTGCTTATGCCAGTTTGGAGTACCTTTTATTGTCACCTTGCATTCAAAAGAATCTTAATGAAGACTCGACTCCACTTCCTGATATCTCCTTCCCAAACACGAAGAGTCCCAAAGATCTGTTCTCCCCAATATCTGGGTGCTGAGAATGCAGGTGAATTTATTTTCTAATTTCTGCTTTCCTCTGGAGATACTGTCTTGGCACTTGGTTTATTTTTTAAAGGCACCTCATCCAAAAGTGGAAAAGTGAACACAGCCAGCATTTCCTAAAACCTGGGCCAAAGAGGTCTGGTTCCTTGGGAACTCACCAGGATCTCCTTGCCATTATAATCATTTTTGAAAGATAATAAACACATGATTTTTTAAAAAATCACAAAAGAATATCGGAGAAACGTCCCTCTCCAACCCCTGACCGTCTCCTTCCCATTCTTCTCCCTCAAGGCCACCCAATGCTATGGGTTCTTTCCTCCAGAGACATCCACACCAGAGACCAGCAAACTATGGCCCATGGGCCAAAGCCAGCCCACCACCCATTTTTGTACAGTCTGAGAGCTAAGAATGTTTTTTTTTTTTAATATTTTCAAATAGTTGCGGGGGGAAGAATATTTGAAAAAACATGAAAATTATATGAAATAAAGTTTCATTGGAACATCTCCATGCCTCCTCCTTTATATTGCCTTTGGTTGCTTCTGCATCAGCAGTTCCAACAGAAATCACGTGGCCCTCAAAGCCTAAAATACTTACTTTATAGAAGAAGTCTGCCCACCCTGCTCGAAACATGTAAATAAAAAAGCATGTGTGTATAAGTGGGTGTGTGTGTGCAAATATTTCTCCTTTTTAAGTAATAAGGTGTGGCACCGTACGTGCGTTCTGCACCTTGCCTCTCCCTCACTTAGACCTCAGGGACTGCTCCGGCCCTGGCTGGCTGCCATAAATTACCACAATGAAACATGATGGAACAATATTTAGGTTGTTTCTAGAAGTTTGCTCTGACAATGAATATCCTTGCGTGCAAGCATCTTTTACGTGTGTGGTTCTATCAAGAGGACACATGCCTACAAATGAAATTTCTGAGGTCCAAGGCGTGTGCAATTTCTATTTAAAGTCACCCCCTTCCAACAGCTCATACCAGTTCTGTTCCTCACGACGGTACGGGAGAGCGTCTGTTTCCACAAATGCTCCTGACCCCTGGGGCATCATCACGCGGTCTTTGCCAACCAGGTCGGTGGGGGCAAGTGCCTTCACTGCCAAAACTTAAGGATGTAACTGGGGTGGGGGTGGGGGGCGCGCAGGGGCGGGTGGTGAAGCTGTAAGGTTTCGGGGCATATTTATTCTTCTGCCCTGTCCATCCAATGGACTCAGCAGGCGAGTTCACCTCGGATCCAGAGCCCAGCCCAGCACCAGCCCCAGGGTCACTGACAAGTAAACAAGCTAATATGTGTAAGCCCATAAGCCCTAAGTGCTGACACACAGTGTTTGCAAAAAGTTAACACAACAGGCCTGAGGCCACTCTCTCTAGAAAGGCCTGCTGGCAAGGTTGACCCTCAGCCTGCGTCTGGGAGCTTGGGTTTCGAGGGAGCTCCCACCACTCCCTGACTGATAAGGGGGGGCTCACGGTGTCTGGACTGCGTCTACGAACAGTATGCTTTATGCTGACCACCTGCCTTCCTTCTGGGGAGGTGGATTTTGGTACATGCCAGACAGAAGGTGCCTCTGTGACCAGCCCCCAATAAAAAACCCTGGGCACGGAGTCTCTAGTGGTTTCCGTGGTGACAAACCTTCCCAGGTGCTATCAGGACTTGTTGCAGGGTGAATTGGGGGTGGGTGCCTGTGCGACTCCCTGGGAGAGGACGCTGGAGGCTGGAGGCTGGCCTCCACCCCATGTGCCTTCTCCCTCTGCTGCTTTTGGTTCTGCACCCTTCTGCTGTAACAAATCAGAGCCAAGAGTGGGACAATACACCGTCTGTGAGCCTTCCCAGTGAGTCAGCAAGCCTGGAGGTGGTCTTGGGGACCCTGGCGCACAGGGCCAACAGTCGGTAAATCCAGCTACAACTATGACCCCCACCTACAGAGCACGGAGGCCCAGCCTGCAAATGGGGCAGACGAGGACGTGGCCTGGGGGAGCCCCGTGCAGCCCCCCACTAGTACCTCCCTGTGGAGATTCTAGATTTGTAGACTAAGACGGGAAAGACAAGAATTTTGGCTGGTACCCCCAAACCAGAGACAGGAGGATGCACCTGGGAAACTCGATGGGCTGTGAGTCGGGTCCCATGAGCAGCCGGCTGCCCCCCGTGCCCCCCACCGCGGGGCAGCCCACGCAGGGGGCAGGCAGGACGAGAGAGACGGAAGCCCTCGGGCGCAAGGTGAGGGCTGGGACAAGGGGCGCGGCCAGGGGCAGGCTTACCAAGACCAGGATGTTGGGCATGACGATATAGTCGCTCTCTAGGCCATGGGACTTGTCAGGCTGGAACTGGAAGCTGCGATACTCGAGGAATGACACTGTGTCATTGTCATTGAAGGTGATGTTGCTCTTGTGCCTGAATTCCCTGCGGGCGAGAAGCCGGTGGTCAGTGGGGCCCGGCCACACAGGGACGGGGCGCCCGCCGAGAGCCGTGGGGCCCTCGGCCCAAGGCAGGACCCTGTGAGGTTCATCAGAGCTACCCCAGAGAGCACCCAAATCCCAACACACCCCCTCCCCCAGCCAGGCGCCACCGTCCTTCACAGCAGCCTCCCCCCGCGCATGCGCCTGCTTAGGGAGACAGCGCAGCACAGTGGTTCGGAATGTGCACTCTGGAGATGGAGGGCCCGGGCTCCCATCCTGTCTCCATCACTTACTACCAGGGCCTCCGTTCTCCCATCTATAAAATGGGGGTGATAACAAGAGCCACTTCGCAGGGCTGTGGTGAGCCCTGAGTGGGTCAGTGCATGTCAAGCCACCAAAGGGCGGCCCGAGGCACGGAAGACAGCACGCGAGTACCAGCGGCTTTTCGTGGCTGCTGCCGTTATTCCCTCTTGTCTGCAATCCATTCTCCATAACATAGCCAGAGAATCTTTGAAAAGTAGAAATGAGATCATGTCCTTCTCTCCCCGACAACCCTCCTTTGCATACAGGATAAAATCAAGCTCCTAGGGGCGCCTGGGTGGCTCAGTCGTTAAGCGTCCGCCTTCGGCTCAGGTCATGGTCCCAGGGTCCTGGGATCGAGCCCCACATCGGGCTCCCCACTCCGTGGGAAGCCTGCTTCTCCCTCTCCCACTCCCCCTGCTTGTGTTCCTTCTCTCGCTGTATCTCTCTCTGTCAAATAAATAAAAATCTTTAAAAAAAAAGAAATCAAGCTCCTAATGTGGCCTCCGAGATCCTCACCACCCGACCCCGTCCAATGCTCGGGCCTCGTCTCTGCCAATCTCCCCCTCACTCATACCACGCCAGCCACTCAGGCCTTCTCCTTCCCGGACTCCCAGACTCTGCCTGCCTCAGGGCCTTTGCACCGGCTGCCACCTCTGCCTGGGGCCCTCCTCCCCCCACATCTTCACACAGTGGCACCCCCTTCTCACCACCCACATTTAGGGGGGTGCCCCCTTGGCAGAGGTCCTCCCTGACCCTCCAGTTAGACCAACCCTGCCCACGCCCCTCCCTCCAGCACTCTCCATGCTTCACCCTCCTTGCTCTCACCACACTTATGGCCACCTGATGTGTCTAAGAGTTTACTCTCTCCCATCAGACGTCAGCTCTGTGGAGCAGGGGCTCGGGTCTGGCACGGTGCCTAGTCCACAGGAGGTGCTCAGTAAATGCTTCCAGGATGAAGAAATAAATATAAACTTTGGCAAGCCAGGCTCAGCTCTGACACAGAAGCCTTCCACGGACGAGCTTGGCAGGGACGGCGATTCTGTGACAGGGTCCGTGCCCGAGGGCAGAATGGGCAGGAGCCGGGAATCGGGCCTTCTACCAGAACTGTCCTCCCTCACCTCTCGGAAACCTGCTCTGGCAGATTCAACAAGCCGCGTTCTCCCAAAGACCACGATCCAGCGAAGAGGTGGTGGCCGCAGTGGTAATAACACGCTAGTAACAAACGTTTACGGGGCGCTCACTGCGGGCCAGGCACTGTGCTAAGGGCTTCCCGCTATCTCATCCAGTCCTCACAACCACCCCAAGGCGGAGACTGTCATCCCCATTTTACAGATGGGGAAACTGAGGCATGGGGAAGGAACGCCCCTTGCCTGCAATCAGAAAGCCACAGTTTAAACCCAGGAGGTCACTCTGCAGAGGGCACAGTCTCAAGCACGAGAACACCAGACTGGGGAAAGCAGACTGACCCTGAGCAAGCCCCTCCACTACTCGGGGCCTCGGTTTCCTCATCTGTAAAATGGGGTCCGAGCCTGCTAAGACGGCCCGCCTGGGAGACCCAGTCCAGCCCCCTCTGTCCTCACCTGTACACGTAGGGTCCGCGCTCCTGCACCTGCGGCTTCTCCCCCAGGAGGATGGCGTCAGGGTTGACAATGTCGAAGAAGTAGATGGACAGGTAGAAGGGCACGGGGATCTCCTTCCACATGTTGAAGGACAGGCTACTGGGGTCGATGCGCACATTCTGTGGGGGGCAAAACAAACACGCCCGTGAGGAGGGTGAGCGGGCCCTCCCCTCCATGCAGCTAGAACAGCTGTCCAGAGCCGGGTCCCTCCCGGGTCCCACCATCATGTCCGGAGGTGGCCCCTGGCGGTGAGGGAGTTCCCCATCCACGCTGCTCGAGAGCATCAGTTCACAGGCAACACATTCTTGCAGATGCTACTTTTGTAACCGTGTTTTAGTAACAGTAGCCTGATCAGACACCAGGAAGCAGCTGCTGCTGGAATACTCCACGTGTCCAAATGTATCATTCATTCATTCAACAAACTTTTACTGAGCACCTGTATATGCCAGGCACTCTTCCAAGGGCTGGGGATAAAAGAATGAACAAGACAGACCCCACTCCCCAACTCTGTGGGGTCTTCAATCTAGCAAGGGAGAGGCAGGTGTTAAACATGAAGGTACAGTAACGTGTGCTTGTGTGAGAGGCAGGGATGGGGAAGGGGATTGCAACTTTTTTTTTTTTTTTTTTTTTATTTATTTATTTGAGAGAGAGAGACTGAGAGAGAGCACATGAGATGGGGGAGGGTCAGAGGGAGAAGCAGACTCCCTGCTGAGCAGGGTAATTCCACAGAGAAGCAAGGCCAGCACAAAGGCCCTGAGGCAGGGCGGTGCTGAGACAGAGCTGAAGAAAACAGGTCTGCAGCCTGTCTATCAGATACACTGGCCTCTCATCCCCGTCTGGCTCCTCAGCTCTGCAAGTCCCTGTGTCACAGGGAGGTCCCCCCAGTACCACCCAATCCCCCCCCAACTGGGCCCGGCCACATCACGGGCCCCACAAGGCTTCGAGCCTGGGTGGGGCAGAGTGACCCAGCCCATCAGAGTGAGACCCGATACCACAAAGCGAGGTCTACAGGGTGGCTTGCGTCACCGTCCATGTTCCTTCAAACATGGCCTTCCAGAAAAAGGCCAGCCACCTTTTCTGTCCCTAGACAGCCAAAACCAATGGGCAGAGGCTCCAGGGGAGCCAGAAGGCAGGAGCTCACTGGTCTGGCCCGGCCCCATGTCCCCAACCAGCAGACTCTGGGAAAGAGACAATACAGAAGCAGCCAGACCTCAGGGCCACATGGGCAAAACAGTCACCTCTTGAGTCTCAGTTTCCCCATCTGTACAATGGGGGGCCAGGAGCCTCAGCCATTTTTCATTTCACCAACATGACATTTAAATGAAGAAAAGTTAAATTCATTGCCAAGAATAAAAAACTAGAAGATGTCACATAAAATCTGGATTTCAGGGTATAATAATAATCATTTATTGATAAACACATCTTCCTACCTGCCATGGAAGCCACACGATCATTCTTATAACCTGAGCATCTAATACAGGCAAATAAAGGCAACTAATAAGTGTGATTTGAACAAAGCAACTAAGACTCTGTGGGATCTCCATATTGTTTAATACCAACAATTTATTTTTCAAAATCGAGCACACCCGGGAGCCGATCGAACACACACCTTGGGGCCACACCTGGCTCATGGGCCGCCCTCTGCCACACCTGCTGGCGCACTTGACCAGCATCATCTCCTGGATGATGGAGGGTGACCTCCCCATGTTTCTAAGGGGGAAACCAAGGCCCGGCGCGGTTGGGGGGCTTTCCCCAGGCCCCACACAGCAGGTCCAACAGCAGAGGCATGGGCACAGGCTTGGCAGATGGAATCCAACCTTAGGCAAGAGGCTGCTGGGTGGGAGTGGGGTCCACCCAGGATGGAAATCCTCAACTCTTCAACAGGGAGGAGCGACAGAGGGAGATGGTCCCATCATGCCTCTCCACCATCCTCTCTTCACAGAAAAGACACACACAGGGCTAGTAACTAGGGGTCCCCTGCCTGTCCTGGCTTCTGCCGGCAACTCCAACGGGAAAGAACGTGACCTCAGTCCCAGTTCCTTCTTCTGTGTGTGTGTGTTTGTGCGATAAAAACACATAAGATCTACCCTCTTAGCAAATATTTGAGTGTAGGATGCAATCTTGTTAAGTGGCCACACTATGGCATACAGTAGATCTCTAGGCTTACTCGTCTTGCATAACTAAAACAATAAAAGCCATCATATGGAACGTTTTGGAGGTGATGGATATCTTTACACATAGATTGCAGTGATGGTTTTGAAGGTGTATACTTATCTGCAAACTCATCAAGTTGTATACATTAAATATGTACAGTTTTTTAAAATGTCTATCATACCTCAACTAAGTGGTTTTTAAAAAGACAGTTTCCTTGGGGATTAACATAAGAAAAAAAAAAAAAAAAAAGACAGTTTCCTGGGGCACCTGGGTGGCTCAGTCGGTTGAGCGTCCAACTCTTGATTTCAGCTCATGTGGTGATCTCAGGGTCGTGAGATGGGGCCCCTCGTCGGGCTCCGAGCTCCATATGGAGCCTTCTTAGGATTCTCTCTCTCCCTCTCCCCCTGCGTGCATGCGTGCTCACTCTCACTCTCTCCCTCTCTGTCTCAACCTAAATAAAATAAAATAAAATAAAATAAGTTTCCAGTTCCTGCCTCGCTCCCCAGCTCTGTTTCTCAGCTGGACCCAGAGAAATCTTGAAATCTTGGGAACATATTCATCACCCCAAAACAAAGAGACTCCAGAATCCCTCATCCACTCTCCAGTACACTCTGCTTTGGGGACAAATCACAGCCAAAGAAATGAGCCACCAGATAAAGCCATGTGTCCCTCTCTCTCTCCAACAGAAGGGGCTTCCAGGCTCTGGGGGTCCACCTCATTCACTGGGCACTCGCTCACGGGGAGTATTTGATGGCCCAGCTCTGCCTTCTGGCTGGGTGACAGTGGATAAGTCACCACTCCTCTGTGAACCTCAATCTCCTCATCCATAAAATGAGCACAATGATAGAGCTGGTGTGAGGTTGAATGAGTTTGTATAGGTAAAGTGCTAGAACAGGATATGGCAGAGCCCCAGGCATCTGGAAGGTCAGCCAGGTAGTCACCTGGCTTGAAGTAACCGACTCCTCTTCCTCCCCGTCACTGACACTGCCCCACCCGCACCCACAGGTGGGGACAGACTTTGCACTGGTTTTGATCGGCATCTGAGCAGAGGCAATGAGACCAAGCAGCTGATTAGACAGCAGCGCTGGCCACACTCTCGGCCTTTCACCTGATATGGCTCATTCTATCCTCACCCCCTCCCCCAAGGTCAAAGACCACGGCCCAGAACACAAAGACTGGAAGAGAGGGCCAACGTGAGTCCTTGCAGGACACCACTGCCTCTCACGCAACTGGACCCTCCGAGCCCATTCCTGGACAGCCAGCAGTGCTGCCCGGAAGAGGAAACATGTGAGCTGAGCACTGACGAAGGGAGTTGGACTTGGCCGGCGAAAGAAGATGGGGAGGGCATTCCTGGCAGGGCCTGCAGCCTGTGTCCAGGCTAGGAAACCTTTAGGAGCATGGCTACCTAAATGCCCATCAATAACAAAAATATTCTCAAAACATATTTTAAAACAACTCCAATGTCCCTCGACAGATAAACAAACCGCCACGTAACTAAACAACGGGGCACTACCCGATCACAAACAGCAAGCGACTACTGGTCAGTCCAACACATGCATGAACCTCCACAGCATATGCTAAGTAACAAAAGTCCGATGCAAACAGCGACATACTGCATGAGTCCATTTATAATAGGACATCTGGGAAAAGGAAAACCATAACAACTGAAACCAGATCAGTGATTGTCACAGGGCTCAGGCAGAGGGAGGGGACTGACTGCAAAACGGCATCAAGAAACTATTTAGGGTCATGAAAACATCCCATCTCTTGATTTTGGGCGCCACATAGGTAAGATGTACACATCTGATAAAACCCATCAGGCTGCACACCTAAAAAGGATGAACGTTCTGGATGCACCGTGAAAACATGATGCTAGCATTTCTTGACGGTTTAATGACTTAGGATTCACATACCATACAATTCACCCACTTCAAGTGTCTAATTCAATGGTGTGGATGTGCGCACAGAATTGTGCAGACACCACCACGGTCTAAGGCCGGAACATATTCATCACCCCAAAACAAAACCCCGTACCCATTAGCAATACACTCCCCTAGCCCCTGGCACCCCCACGTCTACTTTCTATCTCCACGGATTTGCCTTTTTTCCATTAAACAGAATCCTACAATATGAGTCGTCGATTTACGTCCATAACACCCAATTTCTTAAAAACAAGCAGACCAAGGCCACACGAGGCTTCTTCCCCCCAGCACCATGTTTGCAAGGTGCATCCATAATGTGCCTGCTTTTCAAGAGCACTTTGTTGAGTTTTATCAAAGGTCTACACCTCCCTTGTATGACAAGCAAACTCAAGAGATGGAACATCTTCATCACACCTGTTAAAAGGCGTGTGTGTGAGCACACCTGTGTTCACTGCATTTCGTGGGACATGACTCCGTCTTAACGAGGAAGGCGGGTCCGCACCACGGATGAACCTGGAGGACAGTATGCTGAGTGACAGGGGCCAGCCACGGGACAGATACTGCGATTCCACTTAGAGGACGTCCCTAGAGACGCCAAACTCTATCCTCTTCCGATCCGCCGGCAAGATGTTGGCCCCCACCCACCCCAATCATTCCGCAGCCCGCTGTTGGAGCTCACGAGCAGAGCTGACTTCTGCACACACCACCGCGGGCACAACAAATGGACCAGACGTACTGGGGGAAGTCTCAAAAGACCTGAGTGAAAACAGACAAGCTGCAGAAAGACACACTTGGGATGCGCCTTTTTAAAGGAATTTGTCCAATATACAAAATAATGGGCAACCGTTGATGTCTTGAAAATAAAATGAACATAAAAGCTGCCATCTTAACACTGGCCTGCAAGTCCCTCGGCCTGGTCTGGCTCCTGTGGCCCCTCTGGGCCTCGCATCCTGTCCTGTCCCTGTCATTCACTCAGCCCAGTCATGCTGGCCTCCCTGCTCTCCCTTATATATGCAGGCAAACTTCTGCCCCAGGGCCTTTGCACTAGCTGTTCTTTCTGCCTCTCATGTTCTCCCCAAGGTGGCCACACAGTCAAATCTCTCACCTGATCCACCCCAAAATTCCTAAACTCCCTTAACCTGCTGTGTTTCCTGTGGTCCTTGTCGCCTATAATTATGTCTACTGTCCTTTCTCTGTCTCCCCTACTAGGTCATAGCCTCCCAAGGACAGGATCTTCATCTGCTTAGTTCATTGATTCAGCACAGAACAGTGCTTGGTACCCAGAAAACACTCAGCAAATTTTTGCTGAGCCAACAAGCAGTGTGAGCTCTAGAACACTAATATCGACATGCAAATGACCAGAGAGTAGTTATCTGCTTCCTCCTTTGTATGTGTTTTAAACAGCTCCTACTTAAGGGAGATTTTTTTTTTTTTAATACATAGAGAGCATGGCCTATTTGGGGCCCAGCCTGGGCCAGAGCAGCAGCTCAGGGGACATGGGATGGCAAAAATGACAATGTCACATACATTAACTTTTAGCTATTAGTCTATGTTTCAATTAAGTCAATCTTTACAATTACAATTGTGGTAAAATTCTCTGGCTTCATGAGCTGCAACCACACAGGCCAGGCCACCCTCCATGCGAGGGTGACCTCCACAGGCTCCTCCGTCAGCCGCCATCTCCTCTCCGGGCTGGGCAGGGAGGGGCTCCAGACACTGGGGGCGGGTCCTGGGTCAGCCCTGCCCTTCACAGAGAAGCCAAAGGGGGATCCTGGGTCAGCCCTGCCCTTCACAGAGAGGCCTGAAGGGGATCCTGAGTCAGCCCTACACCTCACAGAGAAGCCTGGGGGTGGATCCTGGGTCAGCCCTGCCCTTCACAGAGAGGCCTGGGGGATCCTAGGTCAGCCCTGCCCGTCACAGAGAAGCCTGGGGGTGGATCCTGGGTCAGCCCTGCCCTTCACAGAGAGGCCTGGGGG
>NW_025408859.1:0-24496 GCF_002201575.2 Neomonachus schauinslandi | reverse complement strand
TGACCTGAGCCGAAGGCAGTCGCTTAACCAACTGAGCCACCCAGGCGCCCCTATGTGGCTCTTTTTTAATGGGGCTCCTAGAAAATTTCAAATCACACACAGCACTCACATTCGGGGTCTGCGCTATCTTCTTTGAGGCAGCGCCAGTGTGGAAAGACCCGAGTGGACCCCACCTCCACCTCCCTAGCTGAGAAGCCTCCAGAAACATCTTAGTGCCTCAGCTTTCTCGTCTGTAAAATGGGAATAGTCACAGCCCCTACTTGGCAGAGCCATGGATGAGATTTAGGGTCAGTACACAGCAAGTGCATGCAGTAGGCGCTCAATATGAGGCAGCTGTGATTATCACTGGGCTCCCACCCATCTTCAAGTATGAATTCCTGTGCTTGGCATTCAAGGCCTCACCTTGTTCTCCCACACGAGTCCACTCTGGAAAGGAGGCTCAGCTCACTGCCTCCCACAGCCCTTGCCCCCATGCCCAGGATGCCCCTGACACCCAAATCCAAAACCCCACTCACCAGGTGCCACTTCCTCCAAGAAGTCTTCCGGAACTCTCTGAAACAAGCCTGCCTGATCTAATTAGGACCCCACTCATCCTGTGCACAATCACCCACCCCGTGCTAGATGCGACGCTAGGAATTTAAAGACACAAAGATGAACAACATGGGGCCTCTGCCCCTGAGAAGCTGGGGGACACGCAGAGAGCCGGCGAGTCATATCAACCATCTCTGTATATGTTGTTCAGGCAACAACACACTTCTGCCTACTTCACCTCACTAAATTTGCTAAGGCTCATTTAACAGATAAAGACACTGAGGCTTGAAGGCCAAGTGTCTCCCCAAGGTCACAGGGCGAGGGAGAGACCAGCCCACGGGTTCTGTACCCACACACCGGGCCGCATCCTCACACTGCTCCCCCATGCAGCTTCACAGAATAATCATTAACTTGACCTGGCCATTGAATTGCAAAACCGAATCCCTCCCCTGGTGATAAGAAGAAACAGGCTCTGGAGGAAACACACCTCCGAGCCACTGAGCCAAGAGGCCACTTGGCATACATGGCCCAGTTCGGAGACAGGACCAGCCCCCGCCTACTCCGGATTGACCAGCAAGGCACTTACTACCTCCTGCATCCCCGGGCTCGGAGGCACGCCCTGCCCTGGGCTGCCCGTGAGCTCAGGGCGGACCGCAGCATGGACTGAGTCAGTCTGGAACCTGGAAACACCACACCGTTGGCTACTGTTCCAACCTCTTGATTTTAAAGGTAAGACAAAAGAAAAGCTTTTTATAGGAAACCCGAGTAGTTTGCTAAGACAACGGGGTGAGTTTCTTCAGTTAGGAAGTTGAGCCATCCGTGACTCCTCAACTTCCCTCCCACCCAACACTCTTCCATCAGCATGTCTTGGCTGCTCTCTCTCCGACACGCCTGGAGTCCGTCCACTTCTCCCCAACACCACCCCGCACCCAGCACTGCTTGCTTGGACCTACACGCTAACTTCGTCACTGGTTCTCCTGCTTCTCCTCTTTCCCCTGGTCTGAGTGGACCCCACTTGCCCTCCCCCCGCCAGGATCAGAGTTATACTTTTCAAAGTTGAGTCAGCTCATGTCATTCCCCTGCTCAAACACCTCCCATAGCTCCCTATTTACCTCAGAATAAAATCCAAGTCCCTGACAGTGATTTACAAGGCTCCCTATAACCACTGCAATCACCCCTCCCTTTATCAACCACCTCGCTCACACTGCTCCAGCCACACTGGCCTCGCTGCTCCGGAGCCCACCAGGCAAGCTTCTGCCACAGGGCCTTTGCACTGACTGCTTGCTCCTCCAGGGCAATCTTCCCTCCCACGTCTTCATTGGTGACCCCCTCACTTCTTAAGTCTAAAGCCACCTTCTCAGTGAGACCTTCCCTGAACACTCTTCATCCCCTCAACAATATTTACTGAGTTCCCACTACATGTCAGGCTCTGTTCTAAGTCTGGGGACCATAGCAGTGAACAAAAAGGAAAAGATGACCATCCTTTCTAAGATAGCCCTTCCGCAGTCACATTCCATCCATCACCCTGTTTTGTCCTCCTGGCATTATCGACGTCAGGAATTCCTATATATTTGTTGACAAATCCCCCTGCCTGCTGCCTGGACCGCCGTCATGATGGATGGAGCTAGAGCAGCCGCTTTGGATCATGAGGCAGCCTTGAGATCAGAAGTCACAAACAAAGGATGGTGGAGCAGAAAGATAGGACACTAGATCCCCTGACTTCATGGAGCCACCCCACCCATCCAGGGCAGCCTAGTCGTCAGAGAAATGTCCATAAAACTCACAGTGAGATCCTCCAGCCTATACCGGAATAGCTAACACAAAAAACACTGGCAACAGCAATGCCGGCTGGAATGGGGCAACCAGCATGCTCACACACTGCACTGTGCAAGTGGAAGAGGTAGTACAGTCAGTGGAAAACGTTTGACATTATCTGCTAAAGTGGAACAGACTTTTACCCCACGAGAGAGCAAGCCCACTCCTAGGGTTTTCCCCAGAGAGATGAAAACATATGTCCATCCACATACAAATGCTGTGTCCCCGAGTGCTCATAGCAGCCCCAAACTGGAAACACAGATGTCCATAGACAAGGGAAAGGATGACAGGGGTGACATTCACACAAAAGGATGCCACCCAACAGAGAACAGGAGGGGACCCTGGATGCCCTCAATGACACGATGAACCAAGCACAGAATCAACCAACAGAAGCTGGACACCTAGGAGAACGTGCTGCAGGAGTCCATTCCCGCGACGATCCGGCGAGCAGGCAAAGCTGATCTCTGGTGACAGAGGTGGGGGGGCAGCTGTATCCCAGCGTGGGCGCTGACAGGGAAGGTGGAGGACAGTCTTCTGTAGGTGATTCAGATGAGCTTGGCAAGCATGCCAACCTACATGAAAATTCTTTGACGTCTACACCCGACACTGTGTACTTCCCCATACGGATGTTAAATTCTGATTTTTAAAAAGAAAAAAATTAAAGCAAAAAAATGTGTAAGGCGGAGGTGAGCGCTTGTAAGATGGTAAGCACAGCCTTAGCCCACAGAAGCCCAACAAGGTGCTGGTGTCCCCCCAGATCTGATTTCTGGGAGACCAGCAAGGAGGCTGCCGGGGACCCAGGAGAGAGAGGAGAGGCATGGGGCCGTCCCTACAAGCAAAGAGGCCCCAGCCCGACGGCCACACCTGCCTCCCTGCCTCCTCCTCACCCTGCTCTTCGGCCCCTCCCAGCAGGAGCCCGACAGAACTTCCTGGGCCTCAGTTTCTCATCTGTGCAAAAGAGACTAGAGACAGGACCTACCCCAAGAGCAACACCATGTTGACATAATGTGGTGACAGGCGCACGTCGCCTCTGTGTCTCCCTCCCAAAAACCCAGAACTCCAGTCTAATCCTGAGAAAAACATCAGACAAATACCAACAGAGGGACATCCTACAAAATCCCTGAACTATCCAGGTCACCAAAAACCAGGGAAAGTCTGAGAAACCGTCACAGCGCAGAGGAGCCTAAGGAGACGCTGTGACCAGATGTGACGTGGTCTCCCGGGTGGACTTCCGGAGCAGAAAAAGGGTATTAAGTAATAAGGAAAGCCGAACAGAGTGCGGACCATACTTAACACTAATGCATCATTGCCCGTCCACTTACCGTAACAAACAGGCCACCCTAACGAAAGGCATGAGCGGGGAAAACAGGGCATGCGGAATGTGGAAACTCCGTATTCTCTCCCCAGTTCTCCTATACATCTAAAACTGTTCTAAAATAGAAAGTTATTTCACCACAAATCGGACCCCAGCACAAAGCTGTGGGTCAATGCCTTACCAGCTCGTATCAGAGCTCGAAGCAAAAGCAGAACTGTGTGCCCACGTGTTTTTCCCAAACACTAAAGTCGTTGAAAAAAATACTGAAATGCTTACAAGTAAATATATTAAAACCCACAATATTATTTTAAGTTTAAATATTTTGCTTAAACCCAAACCAGAATTTGTTGTCATTTTATTTCTCTGGCATCAGTGGAAGCAAACTCATTGGGTCAATTTCCCGGTGCTGCTCTAACAAGTTATCAAAAACTTACGTGTCTACAACATCACAAACTTAGCCTCTTGCAATTTGAAGGTTGGATATCCAAAGTGGGTCTCACCCTGAAATGGAGCTAAAATCAAGGGGTCAGCAGGGCTGGTTCCTTCTGGAGGCTCTCAGAGAGAATCCACTTCCCTGCCTGTTCCAGATTCCAGAAGCCACCGTGCCCCTTGGCGCCTGGCCCGTCGCTCCAAACCCTGTCCTCATCATCACATCCTCTCTGACGTCCCTCCCTCCCTCTTCTAAGGACTCTTGTGACAATAAAAGAACAGGGCCCTCCCACTGTATCCTCCTTCCTTCTGGCTTTGAATGATGTATGGGACGGTGTGATGTCTGGCACTGTGGCAGTCATCATGAGACCATAAGGACGAGGCTAAGAAAGTCACATGTCCACCCAGATAACCCAGGATCACCTTCCGCCTCGAGACTCATGATTTCATGGCATCTGCCAAGTCCCCTTTGCCACGTGAGCTAACAGGTTCACAGATTCCAGGATTAGGACGTAGATATCTTTGGGGGACCAATGTCCTGCTTCCCACACCTACTCAGAGATGTGGGGCTTCCTCCCACACAGCCCCCTCCACACCTGGCAACACCCCTGCACCAGGGCAGAGTGACATTTGCCACCCAGGTGCCTCTTCCTTTCTGGAACATTCTTGTCTGCAGCCAGCAGGCAAGACCCAGGCCGGACAAGGTGGACCAGATCCCGCCATGGGAGGCCCACTGTCTTCTTAAAGTAAAGCCCTATGCCTAGCATGCTCTAGCATGCCCAGTCCACACCCCCCCCCCAAAGGACCCCCTCCTTGACTTGCAGCCTGAACTGCCTTAAAAGAAACCCAGGGCAGGACACTCTGGGCGGCTTCTTTCAAGTTGTGCAGTGGGGGGCCTTTGTTCTCACAAAGGAATCTGGATGACAAGCGCCTTCCGGCTGCAGACCCCCACTGCCTCCTGACTTCAGCAACCGCAAGGGCAGCCTCACTTGACAGTGACACGAGGGTGTCAGAACATCAACTGAGGCACACCCCAAAAAGAGCTCAACCAGCTACACCCCTAGGCAGGAACATCAGGGGGGCCGAGGAGCCCCGGAAGGCCAGCCTCCCCTGTCCTGGGATGGCGTCAGAACCAGGAGGGTCCTGCCAAAGCCCACCTCAAAAAGCCAGCAGGTTCCCCAGGGGGAGAGATGGGGAAGAGCAGAGGTCAGAGCAACATGGGGTTCCTGGGGGTCCCAGGAAGTTCCTGGCTGGGCAGGGACCGACCCACCACTGAGCCCCAGTCCCTCACCTCCTAAAAGGGACCCAAGCACAAGAGGTGGATGGCCCAAGGGATTTCTAAGGAGCTGAGCAACCTCATCTCTCTACCTCAAATTAGTTTGGGGGTGCTAACAGTATCACGGCAGTGTCGGGGTGTGGGGGGATTCTATTGCTTTGTGTCCTGGTTTACTCTGTACCTGATCAAGCAGAGGTTCTCCAAGTGGGGTCCCTGGACCAGCAGCATCAGCATCCCCTGCAAACCTGTTAGACATGCTGGTTCTCGGGCCCCATTTCAGACTCTGGGGGTGGGGCCCAGCCATCTGTGTGTCAGCAAGCCCCCCCAGGGACTCTGCTGGTAGATAAAGTTAGAGAACCACCGTGTTAGGGACGCAGAGGAAACAATGTCAAACATACGCTTCAGAATAACTCGGGAAAGGGAAAACGGTTTGCGGGGGGACAGACAAATCTCAGGACACACGACTCGATGTCTGTGGAAGCAGGTGAGGGGCACACGGGAGTCATGACATGTTCTACTTTTACGTATGTCTGAAATGTTTTCTAAGTTTTTAAAAATTACCCAAAATATCTTAAATGCCCTCTCCCACCATCCTCCCCTCCAAAACAAAAACAAAAACCCATAGCCTGAACCCCCCATCTTCCTGAAGCCGACTGTCCACCCATGGGCCAGATTCGGCCAGTGGAAGAGTTTGGGATCAAATGGTATTCCAAAACATTTGAATCTCTTGACAATATTTTTTAAATGGCAAGATAAAGGCCGTATTTCCAGCAACTTTTGAAAACCGGAAAGATGTGCGTCGCCACACGGCCCCAGGCTTCAGGAACCGAGCTGGCTGGCGGGCCTGCTCTCCGGCCACCACAGGCCCCACGGCTCCCGGTCCCTTCACACCAAGCTGTCCCGGTCACCTCTGCCGCCTGTCGGCCCTCACGGGGGCTGGAGTCTGCACGCAGCCCCTGCATCCCAGACCCTCGAGATGAGAATACAGCAGTCCCTCCTCGCTCATTCCAACCCTGCCTGAGCACCTATGATGCTCCAAGCTGGCGCTTACTTATGGGGGGAAAGTGCATGAGACGGGAGCTGAGCGCCAAGTGAGAGAGCAGATCTGTCGGTCTGAAAGGACTCAGATACGCCATCGGAGGAGCTCAGGGGCATCAGGCGGATCTGCAGACGTGCGCTAGGGTGCATCCGGACACCGTATACCACCGGCAGGACGGTCAACCGGTACAACCACGTTGGGAGTGCCGTCGGGCAATATCCACCAAAGCAGAACGCACACACACCCCACATCCTGCTAATCCCCTTCCTGGGTATTGCCTGAAAGAAATGAGAACACATGGCCACACAAAGTCGTGCACACAAATGTTCCTAGAGCTTTATTCCTGGGGGCCCCGAACTGGGAACGACCCGAAGGTGAACCAGCACGCGCAGGGTGGTATACTAACCCAGCCGTGAGAAGGAAGAGCCAATGTCGAGCAGAAGTAGCCAGCCTGCGGGAGTGCCCGCTGTGTGATGCCATCCTGATCAAGGACAAACCCCGCTGAAACCAATCTACGCTGTAAGAACTCAGGGTAGTGCCTACCCCTGGGGCAGGTAGTGACTAGGGGGGAGCACAGGGGATTCTGGGCACTGCTGTTTCTTGATCTGGGTATGTTCAGCTGTGAAGAATCTGTGCGCCCAATAGTCATAGGCTAATGTCAACGGGGATGGCAGCATTTTCTGGGGGCCAGGCCACGTGCTAAATGTTTGGCGCACACGCAGAGCGTGTTGCTGCTCACCCAAAGCCCACCTCTATCCCATCCCTCAACTAAGAGAAACCTGACTTGCTTCCAGTATTGGGTAGAAAGCCCTAAATTTCCTCCTTCAGGCTTTGAATGATGTATGGGATGGTGTGATGTCTGGCGCTGTGGCAGCCATCATGACACCATGAGGACAAGACTAAGAAAGCACCCACACACTGACCCAGTGCCCTGACATTATTGAACTGCTGAACACATCTGAAAACACCTACCATCTCCAGTCTCTTATGAAGCACGATAACAAACATCTGTATTGTAGCAGCCACTTGGAAGCAGGTTTTTATGTTGCTTGTAGCCCAAAACATCCCATCTGAAGCAATGTTTTCTTTCATTTAATCCTGACAATTAGTCTGTGAGGCAGGTACCATTATTTGTTCTGTTTTATAGATGAGGAAACTGAGGCACAATGAGATTTTAAACCACTCACTTGCCCAAGGGTACAAACCCCGCAGAGGCAGAGGGTCACAAACCCCAGTCTGCCCCAAATCCTGTGCTCTAACCACCCTATCTTCTGTCTCAGGACAGGCTCCCCACAGGTATGGAAGAGTAAGGATCACAGATGAGTGGGGAGACCCCTGTCCCCAGGCGGATCAAGCCCAATCCTACCCTCCACCCCTCAAATCAGGGCCTCACCTGGACCCCCTAATTCCACCGCCGTGATGAAATCCGGCAGTCCACCTGTCCACACTCTTTCTGGCAGGCACAGACCACCCTAGGGCCCCACTTTTCCACGTGTGTCAGGCAGAGAATAAGCAGCCCTTCGATTCCTTTACTCCACTCCCAATAACAAAGCGGGGTGTTTTCAAGCAAGGAAGGGTCCAGCAAACTGCAGCCCCCAGGCCAATTCTGTCCTGATGCCTGCTTCCATTCATCCCAGAAGCTAACAACAGTTTTACTTTTCTTTTTTTTTTAAGATTTTTTTATTCATGAGAGAGAAAGAGAGAGCATGAGCAGGGGGGAGGGGCAGAGGCAGAAGGAGAAGCAGACTCCCTGCTGAGCAGGGAGCCCGATGGGGGGGTTCAATCCCAGGACTCTGAGATCATGACCCAAACCGAAGTCAGATACCCAACCGACGGAGCCCCCCAGGTGCACCTGCTTTTACATTTCTTAATGTTGGGGGGAAAAGAATACAGGAAGAATGCTATTTCATGACACATGAAAGTTCCATAAAATTCACATTTCAGGGCCCGTAAAGAACGCCGTCGCGCACACAGCCTCACCCTCCCGTGGGTGTATCCTCTGCACTCCAGCGGCTGACACAGGACCTGTCTGGCCTGCAGAGCCCAACATATTTACTATGTGTCCCTTTCCAGACAAAGTCCACCGGTCCCTGTCCTCGCCACCCCGGCCCCCCGCTCGGCCGCAGGGTGTCCTCTCCTTCCTCCCCGGCGGCCGTGCAGAGAGCCGGGAGGGACCCGGGACCTGCTCTGAAGAAGGCACCTCGTTGTCAATGAGCCACCAGAACTATTACTAAATGAGCCTTCCTTCGCTCGCCTTGGCCCCCGTTCAAGAATGCGCCGGGGAGCCTGCCAAGGCCTCATAAAATGGGGCAACCGTGGTTTGAGCTCGTAGGAATCAGGAGCTCAGGGCTGCCTCCTTCAAGGCTCGCTCTTTTGCAAGAGACTCAGCATGTTGTAATCTGACCACAGCGCCGAACCCAACGCCCCCTCAGGTGAAACCCCATCATGATTTTTTTTAAATAGCATAAAATGTACCATCTTCACTGTTTTTACGTGCACACTTCAGTGGCATCAGGCAAATTCACGTTGTTGTGCAACCGGGCTCACCATCCACCTCCAGAACTTTCTCATCTGCCCAAACGGAGACTCTGTCCCCAGGACCCCGCCCCGGCCCCTGGCGCCCCCATCCCGCGTCCTGTCTCTGTGACCAGGACTCCTCTGGCTGTCTCGCGGGAGTGGAATCCTGCGGTGCGTGTGCTCTCGTGGCCGGCTGCTCTCCTCACTCAGCACCGTGTCTTCTGAGCTCCTCCACGGGGGTGCAGGGGGCAGAACAGCCTTGTCTCGAAGCTGATTCACATTCCAGTGGATGGAGGAGCTCACTTTCCCCGCTCCTCTGTCCGTGGACCCCTGAGTGGCTGGAGTCACACGGCTACGAATATTGGTGTGCAGATAATCTGCTGGTGTCCCAGCTTTCAGTTTTTTGGGGGCATATGCCCAGAAGGAGAATTGCTGTGTCATATGGTAATTCTGCATTTAATTTTCCCAGGAATCTGTGCCCAGTTTTCCGCGGAAGCCACACCATGCCACATCCCCACCAACAGTGCACAAGGGCTCCAGTTTCTCCATACCCTTGCCCACGCTGGCGATTTTCCAGTTTTGGGTAGTAGCCATCCTGACGGGTGTGCGGTGGGATCGCCGTGGTTTTCATTTGCATTCATTTGTGCATCTTTTCCGGAGAAATCTCTATTAAGTCCTTGGCCTGTTTTTTTTTTTTGCTGAGTTGTCCTACCAGGAATTTAAGGCCAGGTTTAAGGCCACACTGTCCATCTGTTCTTGATTGCCCCCCTTACCTGGTCTTTTTGTCTTGGAAGACAGCCTCACGCCCCTCAAACAGAAGTCTGAGAGCTGTCCTTGATCTCCTTCCCTCACACCCCAAGAACAGTCCATTGGCACAACCCAGTGACTCTCCCTGCAGAAGAAATCTCAAATCCATTCCTGTCTTCCAAAGGCGTCCCGACGAACTGATACCAAATCTAAACCCCTCACCACGTCCTCTAGGGCCCCAGCCTGCCTCTCCCCCTCCCCAGCCCCACTGGCCTGCTTCCTCCTCCACCACTTGGTAAGCAACTTCCTGTCTCCGGGCCTTTGCACCTGCTGTGCCCTCTGCCCGGCGAGCTGCTCCCATGCCTGACTCCTCCTCAGAAAGGCCCGCCCAACCACCCCACCAGACCCTGAGGTCAACTCACCCGCCTTGCTCCCTTCAGACGCCGTTTGTGAGCGTCTCTATTTGCTTGTGCACGGGCCGTCCCTCCTGCTACGATGTCAGTAGCTGAGAGTGGATCCCGGTCACTTTGTCCACACGGCAGCCCCACACTGCTCCGGGCCCAGCACACAGTAGGTGCTCAGCAAACGTGCCAAAGGAATGAGCAACCTTCCCGATCACTCAGGAGCCCAGCACCCCTCCTTCTCACAGCACATGGCCTCCTTCTGCTCCCCCAACCCACCCTGTCTGCATCACTCCCTCAGCTGGTTCACAGCAGGGCTGCCCAGAGCCGATTCTTCACCCGCCTGTCCCATCCATCCACGGGGACTGAAATCCCCTGAGCCCTTCGGAGTGGCTAAGGAGGCAGCTGATCATGAATGCAAAGCGTCCCCCCTGGCTGGAGGCGGGGGCCCCCTGCTAGTGCTGCTTCTACCCACCTTGCAGTCACCTGGAGCCTGCCCAGCCTCCCATGCGGCCGGTCCACTAGACCACAGGTGTGAGAGCTCCCGAAAAGTCAGAGATGCTGCAGAAATGCAAGGCTGCTTGTTCGTACGTCCAAACCCATGAAGAGGGTTCGAGAAGCCCCTCCCGACACTGTCCCCCAGGGTTGAAGGATATCTCAAACCTCAGCTGGACTCTGTCCCAGCCCCCGGCCTTCCTTCCCTCCCCGCCAAGGACACAGGTCGCCATGACTGCTGACAGCTCCCCCACACTAAACCTCCCTCGCTGCCACAAGGGAGCCTGGAGGTCAGCGACGTCAGTCCTTGCGTCTTGTGGGAGAGGATGGTGAGGGCCAGGCTGCCCACCAAGGACAGCCTCCCCGCCCCGTGTCTCCCGCTACAGCCCCTCCTTGCCACCTCCCCGGGCCACGCTGGTCTGCCACCCTCCTGTTCCAGGTGCCCAGGACACGCCCTGCCTCGCCACCCCCACTGTCACCATCCCCAGGCTCTCGCCAGGAGCGGGCAGTGTCCAAAGCACTGTGCTCACCCAGTCCTCGGCCGTGTGGACGCTCACAGCACCTCACCTGACAGATGGGGAAACTGGGGCAGGATGCTTGCGGTGGGCTTAAGGCTTTCAGCGCCGTCAGAACCCCCAGGGTGTCCCGATGGCCCAGATTTCCTCTAAGAACTCTTCCATCACCCAGGACCCTGGACGGCCTCTGTGAACAAACTCTGAATTTACTCCAGAAACAGACTGGAAATTGATGGCGACAGGGCCGGCCTGACACAGCCAACACACAACTGAGTATGCAGGGCGAGGCCTGCTCACACCCCATTTACCAACCTGTGTGTCCCTCGCAGCAACATCTGCGTGGCCAGGGCTAGAACTGTCCCCATTTTACAGATGAGGAAGCCAAGGCCAGGACAAGTGTTACTTGCCCACAGCCACACAGCTGGAGAGCATCATCCTGCTGAAATGAGCAGACCTCAGCTCACCGAAGAACAGACCCCAACGAACTGTGTCATGAACTCCTAGAAATCTAGATTTCCATATAAATCTGCCCATCTTTAAATGCTGGCTACCAATTTACTTAAATAAATTTTTTAATTGCTGTGTGGGGCCACACAAAACACCCCTCCAACCAGATCTGGGCTACATTCCTGGGAACAAAAGTGAAGAGCACAGGTATTGGTCCGGGCTGCCCTTCGGCCACCAGCTGTGTGACCTCTGGCAGTCTCTTGACCCCTCTGAGCCTCTGTGCCTCCACTTGGAAAACACGCATAATCGCACATGGGGGCACTGTGAGGATCTGATAAGCTGTTCCCCGCGCGGCTTGGTGCCTGGCATACAGCAAGCACTCAGTCATTGCTCACTGCTGTTGTCAGCAGCATCCTTCCTGTAGGGAGAGGAACGGTGCCCCCCCAAAAGACAGGTCTACCTAGAACCTTAAAGTGACCTTATTTGGAAGAAAGGTCTCTGCCGATCCAGTTAAGGATCTTAAAATGAGATTATCCTGGATCACGCGGGTGGGCCCCAAATCCAATGGCGAGTGTCCTTATAGCAGAAGAGAAGATTCAAAGAAGGGTCATGTGGAAAGGAAGGCAAAGATTGGAGGGATGTGGCCTCCAGCCAAGGGCCACCTGGAGCCACCAGAAGAGCAAGGCTTCCCCAGAGCCTCTGCAGGGAGCGCGGCCCTGACAACACCTTGATTTCAGACTTCTGGTCTCCAGAGCTGTGACAGGGTGGATTTCCACTGCTTTGAACCACCAAGTCTGTGACGGTTTGCTACGGCAGCCCCAGGCAACCCAAGAAAGTTCCAGAAGACACACAGGTGTTTCCAGCAAGAAGCCTTTTCTAACATGGATCCCAACCTGTGGCTTCCTGGGTCACGTCCGCAAGGCTCTGGCAGGAACTAGGGAACCACAGTTCTGCCTTCGCAACGTTCTGTTTCCCAAGCCCATAGGGTGGAGGGAAGGCCTCCGGCCGAGCCCCTCCAAGGTGACACACGTTCCAGAGAAGGGATCTCCAAGATCCACCCCCAGGTGCCAAACCCAAGGCGGAGAAAGGCACACAGGGCATGCGCCATGTGTGCCTGGGAAGGAAGCATGTACCGGTCCCTGTGGACACACACACTGTTTTCAGGAAGGGACTAGTAAACCAAGTCACCAGGCAGCCCCCCTGGAGCCGGGACCCATCGTCAGGGTAGGGAGCGGTGACTTTTCATGCTGTGCCTTCTTCTGAGCTTCTACTAGTTTTTTGCATGCTTTCAATTTTCAAAAATCATGCCCTTGTTTTTCTTTCTTTATCTCATTTCTGATGTCAGCAGGGGCTTTCTGGGCACGCGCTGGCCCTGCGAGCACGTCCAGTCCCACTGTCATGAGAAACAGGACCAGCTGAGGCCGTGTGAGCTGAGGAAACCAGCCCCACTGCCCAGGTCCAGGGTGGCTTCCAGAAGAAAACCGAGTTCCCAGAGAACCCAAGAACTTGGAGCTGGATCTGAATCTGGAAATCTGCAGGTCCGAGGATCAGGCACACACCAAGTTAGGGTGGGTTGAATAGTGTCCCCCAGAATTCCTGTCCAGCTGGGACCTCGGAATGTGACCCTATTTGGAAACAGCATCTTTGTAGAGGGAATCAAGTTATGGATCTGGAGATGAGTTAATCCTAAATCCAGTGACAGATGCCCATATAAGAAGAGGGGAGGACACAGAGACACACAGAGGGGATGGCCACGTGAGGACAGAGACCCTGGGAAATTAGTACACGCATACCCAGTTGCTCCCCATTATTAGCAGGCGGGGACGCCCAAGCCGCTTTGGGACAGCAGGAAGGGGACGGGGGGGGGGGTCAGTCACATTCTCTCCCAGTCCTGGACACACACCGGCCTCCTGCTCCGAGCGCTCTCCGGAGAGCCTCACGTCCTCTGCCACTCCAGGCTTGGCTGACCTCCGCCATCGGGAGCCTGAGACTTCTGATTAAACCAAGCCCGAGGCCTGGAGTCTACCCCCACTTTGTGTGACCCCCAACAGGCCCCTCAAACTCTGAGCTTGGGACCCTGCACCCCCACTGACATACAAAAGAAAAATGGCTCAAACTCAGAAATGCGCACCAAAACCGCACCCATCGCCACCAGCGAGGCTCGGGAAGGCCTGAAGGTCTCGGGCGCCGGTGTGGATACGGGAGCAATGGTTAGTGAGGAGGCTCCCCGCACGCCACGACCCAGCCCTCCACCCCGGCACGTCCCGACCAAGTCCCTGAGCACTGGAAGGTGGGGGGCCGGAGCCCACAGTATGGACAAGCAGCGACGCGGGCAGGCCTGGAGGAGCGGCGCACGACTCCGGAAAAGGAGACCCGAGTCCTGAGCCCGGAGCCAGGGGGAGCCGTCCCCACGGTGACCCAACGCGAGGCGCGCCTGGGGGCCGCCGGGCCGCACCCTGCCCAAAGCACCTGACACCTCGAGCCTGCGGGGCGAGTGCGCTTGTCCCCGTTTACTGGAGCCTCACAAAGCCCAGAGACGGGAGGAACTTGCCGTGGGTCACACAGTGAGCGGGACGCAGAGCCAGGAGTGGGGAGCCGGCGCCTCCTGCCTGGATCCAGAACCTCCGTTCCAGGTGCAGAGTCCCAGCGCGACGCGGGATCGTACGCGTGTGCCCACGCGTGCCCACGCTCTTGCACACGCACTTGGGCGCACAGGCCCACAGAGGCACGCGGACACCCACGCTCTCCACAGCTCTACCCACAGTGGACACCTGCCACAAGGCGACGGACCTCGAAAACGGTGCCGAGGGGAAACCGCCAGACACGAGAGGACACAGGCCGTAAGACCCCATTCGTGCGAAGCGTCTCGAGAGGCAAGTGCACAGACACGGAAAGCAGACCGCCGGTCAGCGGGCGCCGGGGGGCTGGAAGGCAGGGGGGAGTGGCCGCTAAGGGGGAGCAGGTTTCGCTGTGGGGGCACGGGACTGTCCCAGCAGCCACGGAAGCAGTGGCGGGCGGCACGACACTGTGAAGGCACGAAAGGCCACTGAATTGATCACTTTAAAATGACTAATTGTACATTATGTGCATTTCATCTCCATAAATTATTACATAAAAAACTTAATGAGGGGCGTGAGCGCTGGCGCAACCACTCTGGGAATGAGGCTGACACGTCCGGGCAGAGCCGGAGATGCACACACGGGGACCAGCAGCCCTACCCTAGCTGTGGGCCCCCGGCGAACGCGGGCGTGTACACCCCCAGCCATCGCGAACGGGAGACACCCAGATGGCCTCATGGAATACTGCACAATCGTGAAAACCGGGTGTGGCTTCTTGCAACCCCAAGGCCGGATCTCACAAACATAATGAGAAGCGAAAACAGAACAGAGAATATCTACGTGGGTCCCGGTCCGTCTGGGCTGAGCTGCTGGAACAAAGTACCACAGAGTGGCTTAGTCCCAGCAAACATTTATTTCTTACAATGGGTGCCGGAGTGGTCGGGGGAGAGCCCTCCTTCTGCTGGCAGGCTTCTCAGTGTGCCCTCGATGGGCACCCCCTGGGATCTCTTTTATTTTTTTATTTTTTTATTTTTTTAAAGATTTTATTTATTTATTTGACAGAGAGATTGACAGCAAGAGAGGGAACACAAGCAGGGGGAGTGGGAGAGGGAGAAGCAGGCTTCCCGCTGAGCGGGGAGCCCGATGCGGGGCTCGATCCCAGGATCCTGGGACCATGACCTGAGCCAAAGGCAGACGCTTAACGACTGAGCCACCCAGGCGCCCCTGGGGTCTCTTTTATAAGGGACACTAATCCCACTAAACCCTTCTCACGTGTCCTCAACCTGAAAGTCCCAGTCCAAAGCCTCATCTAGATATCGACATTGGGTACAAGCAAGGCCCCAGCCTGGAGCCTGAGATCGAAAATGTTACAGGCTTCTGGAATACCACAGTGGGACCGACCCAGGTTTGACACTCCCTTCCCAAAAGGAGAAACAAGGGAGAACAGGTCCAAGGGGAGCCCAAAACCCAATGGGGCAAACCACACTAAACCCCGAGGCTAGAAAATAATCCCCCCGGTGGCCTCTGAATCATTCCTGGGGCCCTGCCCTTGTCTTGAAGAACAGCACACAGGTGGCCGAACGGCCCCACGGTCCATCCCATAAAATCTAGTATTTCTAGCCACCTTCCCTCAACTCCTTCCCTGTCCCTCCTCTTCAGTTCCAGCTTGCTGTCTTCCTACAGAGGTGAATGAAGTCTGGCTCACACCCACACGGATCCCTTTATCAAACGGTCATCAGCCACACCCTTGGCCTTCTCTTCTGAACAGGCTTCCTCGTTGTCTCCACGGTGGATAGGCTGGGAGGTTTCCAATGTTTCAGTTCTGCCTCCCTCTGATGAACAGTCTGTAGGTCGCCTCTCTCCATTGGCATGTTACTATGAGCACAGGAAAAAGCCAAGCCACACCTTCCATCCTGGGCTCAGGTGTCCAATTTCATCACCTGCAAGCTCCACCTGCCATAAAACCCCAGATCGCAAACACAGTTCGGGCACGTTCTCTCAAGGATGGCCTCTCCTCCGGTTTCCAAGCAGGTCATGTCCGCAGGCCACCACACTCTGCTCCCGACCACCAGGGTGTTCTCTAAGAAGACGGGGGCTCTCACCAGCCCCCCTCTCCTCCTTCTGAGCCCTCGCCAGGATTTATTTTAATGGTCCACTCGGGGCAATGTGGGCTCCTTCTAGCTTGCACCCCACACTCTCCCAGACTCTGCCCATGACCCAGGTGCAAAGCCGCTTCCCCAGGTGTAGGTGTGGTTAAAGCAGCACCCCACTCCGGGGACCAATTCCTGTTCTAGTCCATCAGGGCTGTGAGATCAAAATGCCATCAATAAGATAAGGCGGCTTATAAACAATAGGCCTTTATTTCTCACTGTCTGGAGGCTGGAAGTCTGAGATCAAGGTGCCGGCAGGGTCAGGTGAGAGCTCTCTTCTGGGTCGTCGTAGGTTTTCTGCTGTGTCCTCACATGGCGAAAAGGGACTCTCTGGGCACTCATGGGAGGGCGCCTGGGTGGCTCAGTCAGTTAAGCCTCCGAATCGTGATTTCAGCTCAGGTCATGATCTCAGGGTCGTGGGATAGAGCCCCACGACGGGCTCTGCACTCCACACAGTCTGCTTGTCTCTCTCTCTCTCTCTCTCTCTCGCAAATAAATAAAATAAAATCTTAAATAAATAAGAGGGCTCGAATGCTTTTATAAGGGCCCCACCCTCCTGACCCAGTCACCTCCCAAAGTCCCCGCCTCCTCATACCATCACCCTGGGCATTCAGTTTGCCAATAGATGAATTCTGGGAAAACGGACATTCAGACCACAGCAGTATGACTGCATCAGGGGATCGGGGACGCGACGCAGACGGGGGGACGCAACAGGAAGCCAAGCAAGCTGGGAACAAGCCTCGTCTCCTCTGCGGGGGCTTCTGCCTGCAGAAGCACGGGGTCCTGCTTTTCTTCTGGGGGGCGATCATACAGGTGTTCGTGTGAAGTCTCTACTTCACCGCCGTGTCTTAGGCACTTCCCTTGAGGCGCATCCTATTTCATCCCAGAGAGAAATTAAAGACTCCCGAGTTGCAACAAGGAAGCAGGAAGCTGCAGCGGGTGGAATCCAGGAAGCCTGGGAACGGGCGGTTGAAGAGAGTCCCGGGGCTGGAGAGTCACTGGCTGCTGCCAAGGGGCTCCGGCTGCAGTGGGCTCGGGGCCGAGGAGGGCCAGCATGACCTCCACAGCCGGCCCAGAGCCAGAAGGGGCCAGGCTGATGCTGCAGGACTCAGAGGGATGGGCGGGAGGCCCCAGAACAGAGGGGAGCCCCCACCCGCCGCTCGGGTGTCCCGGGGCCGCCCCCCACCTCAGCTCTCCAGCCCAGAGGAGGAGGCGGGTGTCTGGCCCAGCCCAGCCCACAGGCAGTCATGCTTTGGCGGGGAAGGGAAGGGAGAATCCAGCCCCGCAGAGGCGGCTGGAAGGATCCTCGGGCCTTGGTTGGCACCTCACACGAGGGTGAGGAATCAGAGTGAGGCGAACAGGATGCAGGCGGAGGAAGGATCAGGAGGAAGGATCAAGAAGGGCAAGGCCAGAAGGAATCACTGGCTCTTGCAGTCCCGGGGTGGGGGGTGTGTGCAAACCCTCCCTGGGGTCCCGGCCGGCCGCGGGTGGGGCTGCCAAGCTGGGGGGAGTCCAGACTACCCACTCCAATGGAGCCACAAGAGCTCTACTCCCAACCGATTCACACAGGAGGCTGTTGTGTAGGAATCTGTTAGAAGAAAATGTGCACTCACGAGGAAACAATGGGACAGACCCAAATCAAGAGGCAGCCTGCCAAGAAAACTGGCCCAGTCCCCTCACAGCCAGTGCCGCTGGGCGGAGGGCTCCCACCAGTTCCCCACACGGTTCTGGCAATTTCTCCAAACTAAAATTTTTCAAACTAGAAACCTCAGGCGGGAAAAGAATGCAGGGGTTGCTGCCCAGTTGATTTATGGAGCCGAATGGTCCCTTGTGGGAACGGCTGGGACATCCACACGCTGGAGCTTTCCCAGGCCTTCGGACAGACTAGTGAGAGCCACCCAGGTGAGCCGGGAAGACTTAGAGAAGAGAGCGACAATGCAGTGAGAACAGCAAGACGCAGGAAAGGGGGCCCAGTACGGTCCCACTTGGGGGAAACTGAGGCAGGCCAATCCTTCTATCTGCACGTGTCCATAAGGCTAAGACAATGGCAAGAGCAGACACTTACATGACACTTGCTGAGCTGTTATCCTAAGTGGTTTACGTATGCCAACTCCTCCACGTTTTAAGAGCCCTAGAGAGGACATTCCATTTTACAGAGCAAGGAGTAAGGCAAAGAGTGGTTAAGTCACCGGCCCAAAGGCACACAGCTGGCAAGTGGCAGAGTCAGGATCTGAACCCGGACCGTCTGGCTCCAAAGCCCATGCTCTTGGGTCCACCTAATCTCCTGGATACCAAAACCCTGGCCAAGGGCTAGAGAGAACCCTGGGGATTCGAGAACTCACGACTGATCTTGACGGCGACATGCTGCACCCCCTCATTCAGTACGACCTTCCAGCGCCTGACATCCCACTGTGCCCCATGCCTGTCTCCCAGATGGAAGGCGACCATGTAGGCACTCACGGCACTCCGTCAGGGATGTTCCCAGGGGCCCCGAAGGCCTGGCTCTCTAGGCAGGCCCCTTCCACACACACCTCCGCACTGTCCTAGCTTAAAAAGGAAATGTCCCAAGGTTTGGGGCAAGGCCCAGCAAGCTGGGAGTCATTCCTCCGGGGACTCCTGCTTATAGGTGTGCTGAGCCACACTGCAGAATATACCTGCTGGCTCCAAGGATTCCAGATCAGTTCTCCCCTCGGTACCTGGGCAGACTGTGATGAAGGCCACAGGGTCTCCAGCTCGTCCCTCCCTCCCTCCCCTCCCCTCCAGCACATACCCAGGGGAGCCTCCCACCGGGGGCAGACAAAGCCTGAACTCTGGCACACTCCAGCTCTGACATCTTTCCCAGTTTATTAAAAAACACCCCCTCCCAATCCTGCCACCAGGAGATGGGACAGAGGACACTAGTTAACGACTTGCTCTTGCAACTGTTCAGCCTCTTCCAAGCCCTGCTCCCCCGGCCCATCTGGCCTCCAACCGGCACCCCACTTTCTCTACTCACCTGGGACAATCTGCCCTGCCAGCACTCACTGCTAATTTGCTCTGGGGCCTCATGTAAATCCCTGCTCCCTCTGGGTTTTGTTTTCCCCAAAGGAAAAATTAAAAAAGGGACTGAGGAAAACCCAAGTTCCAGATCTAACAATCTGAGAGATTGTGAAACCTTCCCTGATAAAAACAATTAGCTCAGGGGTGCCTGGGTGGCTCAGTCGTTAAGCGTCTGCCTTCGGCTCAGGTCATGATCCCAGGGTCCTGGGATCGAGCCCCGCATCGGGCTCCTTGCTCCGCGGGAAGCCTGCTTCTCCCTCTCCCATTCCCCCTGCTTGTGTTCCCTCTCTCGCTGTGTCTCTCTCTGTCAAATAAATAAATAAAATCTTTAAAAAAAAAAAAAAACAATTAGCTCAAAGCTACCACCTCCTCAAGAGATCTTCGATGAAGCCAAACAAAATAATCTCTAATATTGGAATTGCCAGAGTCACTGAGGCAATGAGATGAAGAGAGGAAGCTCTTCTGGGGCAAAGGGCCCTTCAACCATTTTTGCTGCCTGTCACCTTTTCCTCTTTCTGCTAACACCCTCATTCCCCCTACTCCCTACCCCATCTCCTTCTCATTTAGGGCACCACCCCACCCACCTAACTGCCTGTGGTTTGGGAAAAAGGAAACTCCTTCCCCAGCTCCAGGGATGGGCATGTGATCCAAGCCTGACCAATCACAGCAGTCCATTTCTCAAGCCGCGGTGATTGGCTCAGGGAGGAACATGTAACACAAGCCCAGCCAATCAGAGCCAATGAACATTCACAGCACAACTTTTCCCAGCCACTAGAAAAATTCTCCAATTACCCTTAAAGGTCCCTCCACAAGGTTCCCTTTGGAGACCTCTGGGGAACTTCAAAGCAACCAGTCTCTCCCCCACGTAGTGCAGATGACCATTTGTTTTCTGAGCCCCAGACAGAGATACCAGTGAGTGGTATGGAAGTATACATACCCAAAAAATGAATCTTTAATTCTAGGATTGCATTCAGGACCCACAGGAAGAAGAGCAGGGCCACGAGAAATCCTCCCCCCCCAACCACCACCACCACTCTCCAGGCTGACGGGGACCCAGGCGACAGGTGGTTCACTGGGTGCAGGTGCAGGGAAATGATTTTACATGGGTGAGTCACCTCCACAACCCTTACAGAGTAAAACCATCAGCAGAATGGACCGCAGTCTCCCCCACCAGCCTCACTAAGTCTCTGCTGGTGGAGACAAGAGATGGCACATAAGCGACTCCACTTTAATGCTGAACCTCGGCCTAAATGCAGCAGGAAGGGAAACACACCCCTCCCCCATGCAAGCGGCCTGCCGGCTGGGGCCCCATACCTGCTGTGAGGATCCCTGCTCCCTCCATGAGGCAGAAGGAAGGGACTCCAGACCAGCCTCCATGCCTCCCCTGGGCCCCCGGCCAGGACAGGCGCTGTTTCTTTACCCACGACTTACAGACGGCCCTGATGACATCTTTGTAAGTCATGTCGGGACAGCAAAGGGGTCCATCAAAAGACATCAACGCCTAGCTGGGGGACACAGCTGGGGTTGTTATATGGGGTGGTTATAACACAGATGGGGTAGACAGTGGGAGTGGGGTTCAGGGGGAGGGCTGGTGGTCAGGGGGTATCTTCTTCAAGAGGTCACATTAGAACTAAAACATAAAAGAGGAACCAAGCATAAGAGCCAGAGGGGGAAAAGCCTTCTGCGGAGCAGGAACAGCACATGCAAAGGCCCTGGGGTGGGAAAGAACACCGGTGCACTGTGGGGCTGGAACAGGGTAAGAGCTCTGAGAATGGAAGCAGGCAGGGGCCCGTGAAGAAGGGACTTACAGGCTGTGGGGGCAGGCAGGCTTCCTACCTCATGCAAGAAGTTTTTCATCAGGGCAGTGAAATGATCCAACTTGTATTTTCTAAAGAGCATTCCGGCTGCAGCAGAGAGAACTGACAGAAAGAAGGGTGGCAGGAGGGCGCAGGAACACACAGCATGGTGAGGAAGCTGGAAGGAGGTCCGCGATGGGGGGCCTACGCAGGGGAGGGAAGACAGCCCCTCGTCCCTGCACAGGACCACAACCTGTCACTAGTCACAAACCTCCCCATGAAGCCACCCTTGTCTTCTAAACATCCATTCAATAAATATTTGAGAACTCACGATTATGTGCTAGGCATCACTCCAGGTGCTTGGGACACAGCAACAAACAAAACCAAGGTCCCTGCCCTCATGGGCCCCACATCCTCACAGGGAGAAAGAGACAACAAACAATAAACACGATGCACAGGCGTATTACGTAGTATCTCACAGGGTGACGGGGCTCCCGAAGAAACAGCAGGGTAAGGAGGGGTTGGAGCCCAGGGGGAATGGGGAGGGGGCTGGCAAATTCAAACAAGGGAGGTCAGGGCAGGCCTCCAAGAGCACCTGAGATCTGAACCAAGCCCTAAAGAAGCGGGGAGAGCATGTCACGCACACCAGGGGAGAGCTGCAGGCAGAGGGAAGAGCTAAGCTGGAGTGTGCCGGCATGTCTCAGGAACGGCCAGAAGGCTGGTGTGCAAGGTCAAGGTGAAGGGGAGGGCAGACAGGGGTGAGGGGCAGATGCTGCAAGCCTCCAGAGCCAACACAGGATGCAGCTTTGACTCCGAGGAGGGGCTGGGGCAGGCCCACCGTGGGGATTTTGAACAGAGGAGGATGGTGATCTGACCGCAAATGTCACAGGTTCCCTTTGGCTGCTGCGTGGAGAAAACCCAGCCAGGGAGCCAAGGTGGACACAGGGAGGCCCTCAGGAAGCCAGGTAAGAGCTGGTGGCCCCGTGGACCCGGGTGGTAGCCACAGGTGTGGCAGGAAGCAGTAGGATTCTGGATATACTGTGAAGAGGGAGCCATAAACATCCTGATGGCCCAGTGTGGGAAGTTGAGAGACGAGAACCAAGGCTGGGTCCAAGCCTTTCCGCCTGGGCAGCTAGAGGCCAGAGACAGGAATACGGCCAGAGGGGACGGGGTCCAGGGGTGGCGAGAGGAGTGGGGCATGGGCCAGGGTCGTGCAAGCAGCCTTCCACTACCCCAACTGAGATACGGAGCTGGCCCCTGGACGCCGGAGGCTGGAATTCAGGAGAAAGGTCTGGGCCTGGGACATCAATTTGGGAGTAGCCGGGACAAAGATGCCGCTTACTGCTAGACGCTGGCTGAGCTCACCCAGGGAATGCGTGACCCAGAAAGGATGTCCGAGGCCTAAGCCCCGGGACTCGCCAACAGGCAAGGGGTCAGGGAAATAAGGAGGCACCGAGACAGGAGACAAAGAGCAGGCAGCCAGGGAGGTAGGAGGAAAACCAAGAGAACAGACATTTAAAGTGTCTCAAGAGTCCTTCTAGGAGCTTCCAGAAAAGGTGGAAGGAACTTCACCCAAAATGCCAGGAAGCAAACAAGGGTCAGGCCACTCCCGTTCCTTCCCCATCCCCAGCATGAGGCTGTCGGTGAACAGGAAGACACGGTGCGGTGGGGGGAGGGAGAAGGAGGCAAGAAACCGACAGCCAGGGCCTCGGGCCCCCAGGGTCCTGGACCTCTGGGTTCTGGGAAGTTCTGGGCAGACCAAGCAGCTTCAAATCAGGATCAGAATCACCCCGGATGCCCTGCGATCGCAGCTGCTGAGCACTATAAAGCTCCAGAGCCAAGAATGGACTGTTTTGTGTTGTTTTGTGTCTCTTTGCATTTCTGCTCCTGCCAGTCACTCCCAGGGCCAGTGGAGGCCAAGGTCACTTTTGACAAGGGGGAGGGAAATGAGGTACATAAAAGAACGTCTCCTTTTGTTTTGTTTATTTGTGGCCGAGGCGCACAATCGAATTCTCTGCACAGTAAATGTGTATATGGGGCCGAGGTTACTAGATCTTTCTTCGTGGAGAAGGGCAGGGGCCCATCGCTCCTCCACCGAGTCCTCTGGCTCTCAGCTCGCGAACCAGGAGTCTGTCTGCATCACCTCGTGGCGGAAACCAGCCCTGGGGGGTGTGGGGTGGCTGATGAGCCAGGGACCTCTCTGCTGCCGACCAAGGACACGGGATCACCCTTCTGGGCGCCAGCGACCAGCACGGCCCGCAGATGACGAAGGAGCACACGGGCCTGTGCCGGGTCCCGCTGCAGCCAGGCTGTGCCCACGGGAAACTTCACCGAGTGTTTGACACCAGTGCGTGACTTACTTCTGTGTCATTTGCTGCTAGAGGAAGGCCGGCACAAGGTGATTCCAGGTAATTGAGCTTAACCGAGTTCGAGCTAATCAAGTTGAATCACTGAGCGGTGGCGCGGCAAGTATTAGTCATTCCAGGAGGGGACCGGGGACGCTTCATGGAACGGGAAGGGCTGGGCAAACGGAATACACCCCTGGTGCCAGGCCAGCAAAGGCCAGATGGTGACGGGGCACGTCGCGTACACACACACCCGACACGCACGGGCATGCGCTAGCATGGGTGCACACGCATGCCCACAGACGTGACCACGCACACCGTGTGTGCCCACACGTGGGCACACATCAGCACTTGCGCGTGTGAGCGCACACATAGACACATGCGTGCCAACACACGAGGACCACATATACCATGCCACGTGCCGGCACATGCCCACGTGTATGCCAACACAGGGGCCCCGAGCCCCGTTAACACACATCGGCGCGCAGCCGCACGCATGCGTGTGCACGTGCCGACGTGAGTTCGTGGATCGCCAGTGGCGTGTGCACCATCGGCACACACGTGCACGCATCAACATTCGCGTGTGCACACACGCACCCTCGTGAAACCGGAGGAAAACAAACGCGACCCAGGGACACTAAAAATAGCCCGTGGTTTCCAGCTGTCACCACGGAGTGAGAGGAAGCGGCCTCCCGGGCACAGGGGGCACTAGGAGGCTCTCCTGAGGGAAAGAGGAAGCAAAACAACACAGGGCGGGCGCGCACCTGCGATCCCAAACCCCCCGAGGACCGAGCGCCCGGCGCCCGCCACCCACCACCCGCCGGCGCTGATCACTTCCACAGCCTGGCCCCACGCGGCCAGATGCAGGAGGCCTGCGGGAGACACCCCCCCCCGCTGTCCGGGGCTCAGGAGAGGTCACGCTGTGACCCCGGGGCTCCCCAGAGCTTCGGGAGCGGGGCTGGCCAAGCTGACCCCACGGGAGAGGCAAGGGCCCACCCCGGAGGCTGCTGAGACTACAGGCTGGAGAGAGGCCTCCCTTCCCCGCTTCCCTCGGCATCTATGATTCTAGAACACACACACA